>NC_133650.1:23502843-23802843 GCF_009905375.1 Apium graveolens | reverse complement strand
TACATCTGAGCTCCTCAATTCGCGTCCACACTAATCCATTAGAAGGGTGCTATTTTTGTTGTACTGAAAACTCAATTATATAAGCAGTAGAACCCCCCTTTTCTTTTTTGAAAGTATATTGGTAGCACTGTACCCTTTCTCTCCCTATATAGAGTTCTGGGGGCAAGGGTTCTTTTAATAATATCATATTATTGAAATTAACGGTAATGTTTAAAATTTTGGATATTTATAAAAAAAAAAAGCCTGGGTTCATCCTATGCTTAAAAAATTCTGCAATTTGTTTTTTCTTATTTTGTATGATAAATTCCAATTTATTCTTGAATCATTGTTACTGCTGAAATCTGTACAGGCAAGCAAGGTCCATGAAGAAACTTTCCTTTCGGGAGAAGTTATTGTGGAGCAAGGAGATGTTATGGATCAATTCTATATTATTTGTCATGGTAAACTGGTACAAATCTCCCTTTTACATTTCCAATTTCCATCTAGGATCATCTAAGCTCAATCTATTTAATAAATGTCTGAAACATGGTGTAGTAAGTAGTAACCAATAAATTCAATGAGGTGTATACAAATTACTCTGTCATGTATGGTTTGGTGCGAGCCGAGGAATTATTACATCCTCGACTTCGGTAGATTTGTAAGGCCACTCAGTCGACGATCAGAATCATCCCCGGACTGTGCGTGTTCTAGGAAGCAGGGATAATTGGTTCACCCAATGCATCCCCGTATCCCACGCACTCCCTTACCGGTTTTCGTAATCATGAGAATACTCGGCTACTCACAAAATCTCAACTGTAATATTTACTTTTTCAATTTGTAGTACTAAAATAAATGACTTGACTCATATTCTTGTATCTTGTGTATGTAAATGCTTATATCATGTATTTGTTTCAATTTGTATGAGTTAATAGTTCAAAATGTTAATGGAAATTATCACTCATCACATCAAATAATAGACGGTGTAGCCCCCACACCCGAATCCCAATATTGTCACATTTTTCAAATCATGTATGTATCTATGCACTAGGCATCCACATCCTGCACCATTATTCTTGCCTCTTAGTGCATGATATTAGCATTGCGCGTTTGGTTTTGTCCAACGCCTATACAAAGTGGAAGTATATTCTCCATACCATGTTACTACCTAAGACCTAGTCAAGATCACTATAAGTAGTATCGGCACAAAAGTCCTTATAAAATAGCTCTACACTACATCTCTCCGTTTTTTGATGCAAACGTCATTGATTCAATTGTCCCTTTTTTTTTAGTTTGATAGATACCCCTCTTCTCCTGGGAAGAAGGGGTCGAGATTTCAAGCTTCAGTGGAGGTGGGGTGTGTGCTTTATTAATTTCTTTAATTGACCACAAATAAATTTCAAAGTGAGTCAATTGATTGTTGAATATTCTTTATTGTCTTTGTATCGAATTTAAAATGTGTTTTGTCTTTGCTAAATTAATAAAGGATCCAGCAGAAGGTCTACCAGTGCTAAAAATTAAAAGAAAGACATGATCTTTTGTGTATGGTTACTGATTTGTTCAGCACATATTTTTTTAAGTGTTACATCTGTTGCATATTCAGTACTTATTTTATTTAAAAAAATGTTGTAATTAGTGCAAAGTTGAGAGATTCTGCAGGAGGAATTAGGAAGCACTGAAGAATTAGAGGAACCTGTTCACTTTCAATTAAATCACAGCTCACTAGGTGAAATGTCTGTTCTTTGCAATAGTCGTGTACCTTACACAGTTCAAACGCGAGAAAATTCCAAGTTACTACGACTTGATAAACAATCATTCCTAAACCTTCTTGATGTGTACTTCTCAGATGGGCGGTTTATCATCAATAATCTACTTGAGGTGAGTCCAACAGCTCTGAAACCTTGTTGAACCTATACATTTATATACAAAGTATAATCTTTATTGCAAGTAAACACATAGTGTGTGTGAGGAGGGGGGGGGGATCTTGGAAGTTCATATTATGGACAGTGTTTTTACTTCTTGGAAGTCCAGGACACTTGTTACAATTCTTCAATAGAAAATTAAACCAAGCACTGTGTTTACCAAAATCAACCTGGTATATAATTCTTTCAATTCACAAAAGGACAAATATATTGACCATACCAATACGCGAAACTCCTTATTTGAGCTCTCTTTACTCCTTGTATCATCAAATTGTTTCCCCTTCACTGTAAACTCACTCCTTCAAATTGTACAGTGCCAAACTAATGCAGAAGTTCGGAAAGTTCTTGATAATGCTCCATGAATTGTTTGTTTCCATGACTCGACTACCAAATTTCTGGAAATTCCAAAGAAGTCAACTGCTAAATATTCAAATTTAATTAAATTCCCTGTTTTAGCAGAGGTCTTTTTGTACTATCAACACCATTTCATGCAATTGAAAGGTTACTAGTACTTACTCTTTTCTGTCAAGTTGACCTTTGTTTTTGTCATGATCTCTGTTGGCAGGGAAAAACAACGAACCTTCAGAATAAAATCTTAGAATCTGATATAGTACTTCATATTGGGAAACACGAATCTGAGTTGACCATGAAATTAAACTGTGCTACCTATTATGGAGACCTTCATCGACTTAAGCGTTTAGTTGCAGCTGGAGCAGACACTAGTAAGACTGATTATGATGGAAGATCACCTCTGGTATCAAAATTTTATTGATTCTTGATAATATTTAGTTGCACCAAGAAATGCATAACTACATGAAGCCGCATCTTGCTGATGATGGCTTTTAGAGTCACGTTTTGTCTGGATATTTTATACATGTCAATACAATCATATGTTTGCTCTAAGATGTTATGATCCGCGAAATAGGATAAAGGATCATTAATCTGATTCATTACATTATATATCATGATTTACCAGGCTACATCATATGATCTGCATATACAATGAGACAAATCTACATCATTTTGCTCCTTTTTCTTTCTTTCGTTGGGGTTGTCAGAGTTAGTTTCCATTTTTAACAAACTCTTTAGAAAAAATGACCTAGCTAGTTATTCAAGTTAATGTCTTTTATTGAAAAACTCTAATGTTTGTAAAGAAATAAATTGAACCGTATCAATCAGTGACTGAGATTTTCGATCCTCACCCCCCCTCCCAAATGCTATCAAGTATCAACTATCAGAAACAAAAGGTAGCTTATTAGCATCTTGATACATGTCAGGTCGACTCCCTTTTAATTCCTACCACTTGTATTTTTCATGCTCTTTGCATTTATTTTATATTTTCCAGTCATGTTCTCCTATATATTATACATATAGCATACTTAGTAGTCATTCTTTTATTTTTTTCCTTTTTTTTTTGTATTTGTATTCCGTCCAGGCGTATTGGGCCTTTTATGACTGATACTTTCTGTCTTTCAGCATCTTGCTGCATCAAAGGGATATGAAGACATTGTTCAGTTTCTTCTCCAGAAAAAGGTGGGAGTCAATATCATTGGTATGTCTTCTCATTTTCAAATGTCACTTACAGTATTTGAGTTTTGTCCTATCCAGGTTCTGTTGGCTATTAAATTGTGAACTCATGCAGTGTAGTCTGCCATAACAGATAAGTATGGAAAAACTCCATTACATGAAGCGATAAAGAACGGTCACGATCTTGTGGCTTCTTTACTAGTAGAATCAGGGGCTTCCCTTCATATATTTGATGCTGGGAATTGTCTTTGTATGGCTGTTGCTAGGGAGGATACAGATTACTTGAGGAGGGTCATGGATAATGGAGCAAATCCAAATTCTAAAAATTATGATCTTCGGACCCCACTTCATTTAGCTTCCTCAAAAGGATTATGTGCAATTGCACATCTGCTTTTAGAAGCTGGAGCAAGTGTGTTTTCAAAGGACAGGTAGAGCCTTTTAAGTTACATTCGCATTGTACGTTTACGGTCAGTATGTGATGTGGATATAGGGACACTTATCCATATTTTCAACGTACGTCCTAAACACAATTTTTGTTTCCTTGTTTTACTTAATAATATTTTAATTTTTTTACAGGTGGGGAAAAACTCCACTAGATGAAGCAAGGATAGGTGGAAATAAGAATCTAGTACAGCTACTGGAAAATGCAAAGCATGATCAGCTTAGAGAATTTCCTAGTGGCTCAATGGAATGTCATGGTACCGATTTTGTATTTAAATTTTCTTCAGCTTCATGTTTTTCTTTAAAGACGAACTTCTTGTACATGGAAAACAATGTTGCAGGGAAATTTCGTATGCATTTATTTAATATCAAGAAACTGCTTTTGGTTCATATATTTACAACCAATAAGATATAATAAAAGGATTAGAGATGAACACATTCCCTTTCTGAAATCCAGTTATCTTGGTTACCATCTTCTTGCCTTAAGGACTTCCCTTGAGGTGACTCTTACATAATTGGGGGGGGGGGGGGGGACAGACATAATGACCATGAATGTATCATATTGTGTTTCTATCATCATATACTTTAGCCAGCCTTTAGGGATCTGCAGACTGAGATAACTTGTGCAATGTGCAAAGAGGCAATAATCAGCAAACAGTCAATGTCACCTTTTGGCAAAAACCTTATAGTGGGTACCTAGGTCTCTAAATGCTCGCCTCAACAAATATGGTATCCATTTCTTTGGAAGTTAATCATACCATGTGCATTCTTATTCTGAGCATTTGCATCATTAGGAGCCTTTAAAATTAGTTAATGTTTTTATAATAATAGAGGCAGAGCTACTAACATGTTTTTAAAAAACAGACAGGCACAGAAAATGCACTGTTTTCCCCTACCAGTCATGGGATAACAAAGAAGAAAGAAGACTAGGGGTTGTGCTCTGGATTCCGCAAAACATTGAGGAGCTCATCGAGATGGCAAAAATGCAGCTAAATCTTCGAGGATCTTTCTGCATAATAACAGAAGATGGTGGTAAGATTCTTGACTTGGATATGATTTGTGATGATCAAAAGCTATATTTGATGAGCGATAATTCAGAAACCCAGTCGTAATTGAATTTCAGAAAATAAGCATAGTTCATAAAAAAAACCTTCTTTGCATGTGAAAGAACTCCAGGGTGGTAGAAATGTTGGTCACATGCGAACTGTAACCTATGATGATGCAGATGTGTACAAATATTTATTTATGGACAACGTTGTCCTCTTTAAATGTTCACAGTTCACACAATTACTTTCATATGTAAGAAATAGAGCGAAAATAACAAATAATAAATAAATTTTCTTTTAAGTTACAGTAGAGTTGCTTCAAAATTTATTACACCAAACAGATATAGAATTGTGATGCATCAACAATTTTTCCTTAAGAAAATTTAACTTGAATAAAAAAAATTTAACTGATGAAGATTTGAAGAGTTCAACTGAAGTACTTTTAAAAAAAAAAAAAAAATAGCTTTACATCTCTGATCAGTTGGGGTTCTCAGCCGTGAGAGTAATTTCACATGTCAGTATGGACAATCTGATGTTTGGGAATTCTAATGTTACAATGATAAACTCTCTGAAATTGTAGGATATTTCATTGAAAATCTCAAGTAAGGGTTGTAACTTTTGTTGGTGGAACTTAAATATATGAACTTAAAACTCTGAATTATGTTTTTGTTTTTGTTTAACCTGCACGTTCTACAGCTTCCAGAAACTTTTTCATATCTATGGTCCCTGCAATCCTACCATTTGGCTAGTCTTGATCTAACTTTGATAATAACTGGCTATCATCAGCAAACACCTCAGTAACTTCTAGCATCTGCTCTTTTCGCTTATTCTCCATGCTTCCAACTACACCACTACACAATACGTATATGTAAGTAATTCGTCGATTAGGAAACTATATAGGGACATAAAAAAAGAACCAAGGATGTGAATGAACTCCATTGCAACAGAGAAAGCTGAGTCCATAGTTTTTTGTTACCTTGACCGTCTCTATTTCTCTAGCGTTCAACCCAAAAAGCTAATTTCCGGAAATTATTTTCTCTTTTTCGGTTTGTAATGCCTGAACAAGTGTTGAATTTAATCAGATATCCATTTTCTAAGGTATAAACACCAATGCACCCGCTTTTTTCAGGACCATAGATCTTGTTAGGCACTACTCCCTTATTTCTTTATTTCTTGCTTCCTTTCCTAGAGCCGACACCAAAAACGTGTTGCTACTAACATATAATGCTTTATCACCTAAACTAAACTGTCTGTGAATACAATCTGCGATTAATAAATATAATTGAAACAGTGTGTGCGAATAACAGTGCGCGAGTATAACTTGGAAACAGAAAATAAACGAAAGAGATAAGGGTATGAGAGAGTTCTCGAGTCCAGTTGAAAGGAACTGTTTCCTTAAAGCTATTTCGCCTCTTACCGTATGTGCGATCCGTATGTGCGATCCGACAACCTCCCAGGATAAAACGAGAAGACGGTGTCGTTATACAAACAGCACCTCCGGCGAGCTAGAACAAAGCAAGAAACTATCACCGACGAGAGAGAGATAGGGTTTGTGTTTAGAGACGGCTGTGTGTGGTATCGTATAAGATAATTTACCCTAATCCCTATAACGATATTATATATAGACTCTTGATGACTTGTGCGCTACTCTTTACAATTAATTAAACGCGTTAATTAATTGTCGATTAATAAATCAAATCCGTAATTGAATCAAATTTATTCCGTATCAAAACTGGAATAATTATTTGAGCCCAAGCCCAGTGGAAATAAAATTAGCAAAACTAGTTTGTGATTATACGGACCCATTTTCCGCTACATTCGTGTCCGCACGTCGCACACGCGGGCAAGCCCGAAGGCTTCGCAAGCCTCAGATTACCCCTCGAAATCCCATAATTTGCACCCCCGCGCGTGCGCACTTAGGAGATGGAGAAACACCTTACTGACACTTTTAAACACTACTAAAGTGTTGTGCTATATAAAGCGATGGAAACCCCTTTTCCATTTCAATGTGGGATACAAGTTTTTACATCTACATTTCCACCTTCAAGGGACCAACTTTGAATGATCGTATCTCATTCATCTCTTAACCATTTTGAGTGTTTCAAAGTGCCTCGGATAGCTCTCACGGAGGAGAACATACTGCAAGTGTCACCCACTCAAGAACGGCTCAAAATGACTTGACAATGTGGGGCTCAATACCCACATTTTCCAACACTGTCTACACCTGCCCAACTCTTGTCAGACCTATCAAACATTCTTATATAACCTAAATTTTCACTGTCGCTGCTCTTCAATTCTTCATCGTCATAGAAATTATATGAGGCCCAGCTCTCAATTCAATTCAAATGCTTCGTACCCCGTACTGCAGTGAGTAATTCCATTAAATAAATTCCTCACAGCCTTCCATTCCCCATCAGCAATGTTATATGATGCCACTTCACCGACACAAGAAACCAAGGGTACTACCAAAACACATGTAATTTATATCCCCTCTTTCAAATTCTCTACTTGTCCATTCTTCATCTCCGTAATGACACGTACTGATTGTAACTTTGTTATCAATATCCATATCATAGTGCAAAACTAAGAACACACAATCTGGTGAACTAGGATCCGCTGAGACTGAATAATGATGACTTTTCGAACGGACAAAAGTAGGGAGTGTGATAATATTCTTGGTTAAAGAAGAGTACAACAAGAAGCTGGTGCTAGTAGTACTACATGAAGACTTGTTCATGGAGAAAAACAACCAACCATATTTGCATGTACAATAAAGTGAATTTGCAGTTATACGATACTTGTGTAAGTCTATTTTGTCAACAGAGAATGAAGTGAAGGGTGTTTTTTGATACCGATCAAAATAGAGCCACCTTTGTAAAACACAATTTGTCCATTCTCTGTCTTGATAAATTCATGGGCAGTTGGGACAACATTGATGATTTTTTTTCTTCACTAACCATTTGATCGAGAGTGGAACTTTCTGACAACGAAAAAAAATTAACCATGTTTATTTACTTTGTGTTGTTCAATTTCATCATACAATTATATATATATATAGAAATGATAAAATAAAAACCAACCCTAAAATAAAAACTAAAAACTCATCCTAACTGATAATCCCAGATGACCCCGAGTCCTTTCCTTGCTAAACCCAGACTCAAACTCCGTTTGTGCAGAAATAGCGGCGGCGTGCGGTGTAGCTGTAGGGTAGGGACGTACAAAACAGAACCGGAGGGGGGTGGCGTCCCCGCGGCACCTCCGGCGTGAGAATTAGAAAGAGTTTGGAAGGAGAAAGGAGGCAAACCGGGAATTATACGAGTATATTGTCGTGTGTATATATATGTGTATATGTGTGTATATGAGAGTAACCCCTACCATTCCTTTTGTTCGGCCTTTTATAGGCTTCCCATTAGGGTTTAGGGGTTTGTACGTTTTGATTTGGACTGTAGATGTGTCTTTTAGACTGTAGGACGTGTGGACGCCTATGATGAGCCGGTGTACTTCTGAATTCGGACCGTAGGAACGTTCTGGATCTGGGCTACCCGGAAGGTGGTGATATTGCCACGCGTCCTGGGGTCCTTTAGTTTTACTATTAAATGGGTCATGAGCCCTTCTTAGTGGGTTTTTTGTTTTCATAACTGGGCCTGTGTTATTATAGGCTATCACTAACCATCCATTCTTTCCTTATAACTTTAAATCTCAATTGATAGGGAACACAATAAACTCTGATTGCGTAATTAATATCGCATTAATTATATCAGAATTGGGCTAACAACTAGGCCCGTTGAAAAGGGCCCAAAACCCTGAATATTAATAATATTAATTAATTTCATAATTAATTAATAAAGGATAAGTCAGCTGTTAAGATGAGTCCTGGTGGGAATATAAATCCTTGTAGATTGGCCTCCAAGAGACCTCATGGGATAATGAATCAGTTTCCTACCTCTTAGGACTCCAATGTCCACTATAATTCTGAGACTTGCCCACCAAGTCTCCTAGATCTAGTCCAATTCAAGGACTTTCAATGTCTATATAAGGGGTCTCACCCCACCAATCAGAACTACGTTTTTTGACTTGATCCTTGGCAATCAGCAAGGTACGTAGGCATCTTATTAAGGCAGATCGAGTCACGAGACATAAGAGCACTCAAATCGAGCCTCGAAGCTCACGAACCCTAGTAGTAAGTATAGTAATTAACATACCTTAGTTTTTAATCCATAACATTTGGCGCCGTATGTGGGAAAGCACAACAACAACCATGGCGAGAACAAGGAGAGGAAACATCGCCCCTGAAGGAGGAACACCAGCGGAGATGGCCCAAACGATTTCATCAACGGTGGAGATACCTCCGCATTCAACCTATGCCGCCACCCAAGGAGGAGCCCAGGTAGGGGCAACTGAACCTCAGCCACAAGGGACGATTCCACCGGCACCTCAAGTGACGAATTCCCAACTTCAACAGCTACATACACATGTGAATTCTCAACCCGTTGGGTATGAGTATTCAACTGTTGTGACCACTAACCCCCTTATGGGATGCCCCTTTACCCCGAGGTTGGAGGAAGTGGACATGCTAATAGTAGTGAAGCACAAGGGCAGACTCCCCAATATATACGTGGTTTGGCTCCTATCCCTAAGGATCAAAAATTTTCTGGTCCTTATACTAAGAGAGACTCCGAATCTTCGGATGATGATGTGACCCCAAGAAGGAGGCATGCTGGTAAAGAGCCGATGCCTGATGGTAACAGCGTCCTAGGAGCACCCGAGGGATGAATCTCCAAGAAGTGCAAAAGAGAATCAAGGTTCACAAGGCTGAGATTCAAAGGCTGAAGCGCGATTTGGAGGCGCACCAGACCACCAAGCCCCCACTACCTCCAAGGGGGAGAAATCCTCCTCCAATCATAGACCTGGATGGTCTAATACAGAGAAGGGCTATTGTCCCAAAGGCTGACCCAAGCAATCTTCTTCCCCTTGGAGATCCTGATGATCCTACTCCACCATTCACTGAAGAGATAATGAGTGCCCATATCTCAAGGAAGTTCAAGATGCCCACCATCAAAGCTTATGATGGCACTGAAGATGTAACGCCCTCCAGACCCGGGGTATAAGTCTGGGGGTTACTAGCTAATCACCAAACCCGTACAATCTGATTAACAAATAATAAAGAAATGAAACTAAACCCCTTTAACACTAACCAGGATCTTTTTAGGTTGAAGTATGAAAACAAGAACCACTATCTACTTTTATTACAAACCCAATTCAAAATCTCACAAACTCTCTTTATTACAAACCATTGTCTAATTCATTTTAAACTAAGTTCATCTTTTATTCAAACACACACACTATCTATCAACACTCCACCTGTTCGGGCAACTCAAAGCTTTCTTCCTGGATCTATGATCAACACCTTGGGTATGAGAGGATCCCGAGGCTTGACCCGCTTCTTTACCACTCGAGTCCTGATGGGTTTCATATTCCTTCTTAACTGAAAACTATAAGGTGAATAACAACAAAAAAGGTGAGCCAAAAATTGCTCAACAAGTCCGGAAAATATAACAGTGTTAAAGCAATTTAAATGAATCCGTAATCCGGGTATATCTGCAAAGATATAACCCCGCGAGAATAGAAAGAAGGCCACTACTGGCGAATACAAACGAACTAAACTGGACTCAAGTTCGCATCTATACCCTGCTGATCAGCCAGGATACAGTGCATAACTATATCTCTCTATATAGATCCCGTCGGGCACCCAGGCACTACGGCCCATCTCAAGACACCGGTTATGCTCCGGTCCTTAGGATTAAGTAAACTTAATCCCCAAAGTATTATTATCCAGTCCTTGAAATAGCAACCGGAACAATCGATATGCTTTGACATATTCTAATCACCAGAATATATCAATAATTGTGAGTAACAATTGGAATATGAACAATGAATTTAAATGAAAAGAAAAAATCAAGAATCGAAATTAAATATGAACAAGAGAATTAAAAGAGTGCAAATGTAATAAGAATCTGAAGAGAATATCACTATTCTGAAAAATAGAATAGGGGAGAAACTTGCCTTCTGCGCGACTCACTGCAATTAAATCACTTTCGTCTATCACCTACTCGACCTGCCTTGCTGGCTTAGCTTCTGTTAGCAAAATAGACTGTTAAGTCATTTTTTACTTCAATTGCATCTTGAATCGACTTCATTTCGTTCCTATTATCTACCCATACACTTATGACTGACTTGTATATTATATATATGCAAGTAAAACTCGATTAACTACATAATACACATAAGCACATAATCATTTTTATAGTTAAAATAATTTTTTGAATCAAAATCGACTCGTTGATTGCTCCGCTGATCGCCATCTGCTTCATTTCCTATTTTTCAGAATTTTTCGGATTCGTCTCGGTACGCATTTCGACTGATAATCAAGCAATTAATAAAGTCAACTAATTTCTAGAAGAAATAAGGCTTTCTTATTATTTTTGATAAAAAGAATTCATTTTTCTGAGTCAAATGACTTTCGTTTCGCTCAAATCGGACTAACGGTCTAATTACTATCAATTAAACACTGTTAATCCAATTTATTATTTATTCTAAATAATTATTACTAATTTTTAAATCCAAAAATATTTTTTAAATAATTATTTAAGAAAAATCAAAGTCAAAAATATTTTTTCTATAATTTTTGGAGTTAAAATGAATATGTTATGATTTATTGAAAGTTAATTGATTAGTTATCGAAATAATTAGTCATTTTAAATGATTAATAAATAATAAATAACTAATAAATAATTAATAAGTGATTATTTAATAATCTAAAATAATTAATCCTTAATTATAAGGATTAATCACAATTTATTACGAATATTTACAAGTTATTATCATTTACTCGATTAGATCGATTATTTAGAAATAAATAATCGATATCATTAGCTGATACGTTAATTATCGAATAAATAAGCTATTATTCGAATCATATTTCAACTTAACGATCTACTACTCGTATTTCTACGAGTTATTCCTATTTCTCGCATAATTATTGAAACATTACGGTTATTATTACAATTTATACGATTTAAATTAACTATCAACATTTAATTATTCGTTATGAATAATTATTACGATACTCTACGAATAATTAACTATCGCTCGATTAATAATAATCGAACTTATCGTTCAATTACTCATATAGGTACGAGTTACTCGTTTTATTGAACTAATTATCGAATTTTTAAATCATAATATTCGATTAATTTTAATCCTTAATTATTAAGTAATTACTTAATTACTAAATAATAAGTAAATAGATAAATAATTAGATAAATGATTAAATAATTAATTAAATAAATAAATTCAAATTTATAAATTAAGAAAATAATTTAGGAATTATTAATAATAATTTTCAGAATTTAAAACTGATTTTTATTAGAATTTTTGAATTTATTTAAACTGATTTTTTTAATTTAGTAAAATATAATTAAGTAATTGAATAATTAAAAACACACTTTAGGATTTCAGGTTAGGGTTTTGAAGATCAAACCCTGGTCGAAACCGGGTTGAAAGCCGGGTCGACTCCGGGTCGTAAGGAATGAACCGGGTCGCCGGCCGTTTCAATCTCCAACAGCGAGGCAAAACAGCGTCCAAACAACACGGTTTCATGCTGGTTTTGCTCCGATTTCAATCTCCAACACCACGGAAACATCACCCCACCCTTCGATACAACCCCAATCCTCAGCTTCGTCATTTTCGGCAAAGAAACGAACGATGGCGCCGGCGTCGCCTTTCCGGTGACGTCGATACGTTCGACCCAGCACTCACCCATCACCATCTAACACTTTACAATCATTATACATCCTAATTAAACCCAGAAACTCAAGAAATCAGTCAACATATCACCGGAAATCAAGAACTCCGGTGGCGGCTAAAAATTCCGACGAGCTTAATTCGGGATCAACACTTAACAAAACCAACACGAATCGACTGGAAATTGAACGATCTACAACTCTATAACAATCAAATTCATCTCAGCAACTTCTAACAAAAACCCCCAAATCAAAATTAAACCCGAAATTACAAAATAAAAATCGAGTAATCATCAGATGAAATTGATAACAGAATCAAAAACTAGATTCAATAAGCTTTCTAACGACTACTTACATGATCGATTTGGACGCCGGAATCACCTTCAAATCGCTGGTTGAATCTCAAGAACACCAAACCCTAATTTCTGGAAATTGGGATTAATTTGCAGAATTTCTTATTTTTAATTAATTAAATTAATAATAATTAGGGTATTTATAGCTGTAAAATTAATACTCCTAAATAAAATTAAGGGGCTAATTATACATTTAATAAAAATATTTGGCCCTAATTTTTATAATGTTTGGGTATTAAAATTTAATTTATAAATATTTTATATATGCAATATATATGTCAAAATTTCCCAAAAATTGTGAATAATGCAAAAATAAAAAGAAATTGTATAAATAAAAGTCCTATAATTTTATAAAAATAAAAATGTGATTTTTGTGGGGTTTTTAATACCCAATGGGGCCCGGAAAAGTCATTTTTCGCAAAACGAGAAAATTTATAAAATATCTAGATGTTAAGAATAATGCGATGGTAAAAGCCGTTTGATGAAAAATAAGGCCCATTATTTTATTTGAAATACTGGCTTTAAAATCAGGGTTTGGGTGGTAAAACGTTTGAAATGAAAGCGATGAATGTGAAATAAAACATCTGAAAAATACCTTAAAAATACAGAAATGACACGGAATGCACGTAACATGTAACAATTAGGGCTTGACAGATAATTACACATAAATGACAGATTAATACACCTAATTTATTATAATTATGATATAATGCAGAGGTAATTTTCCAAGTCGTTACATCCTTCCCCCTTAATAGGATTCTGTCCTCAGAATCTTCTATGAAACATATGAGGATATTTCTCTAACATCTCACTCTCAAGTTCCCAGGTTGATTCTTCAACCATAGGGTTTCTCCACAACACTCGCACTAAATATACAGACTTATTTCTCAATACTTTCTCTCGCCGATCTAAAATTCTTACCGGCTGTTCTACAAAAGACAAATCAGGTTGGATATCAATCGGTTCATACTCTATTACATGCCTAGAATCAGGATTATATCGCTTAAGCATCGACACGTGAAACACATTATGAATATGTTGCATATGAGGCGGTAAAGCTAATTCGTACGCAACTTTTCCCACTTTCTTCAAAATTTCAAACGGTCCGACGTATCGTGGCTTCAATTTACCCTTGTTGCCAAATCTGGTCAATCCTTTCCATGGCGATATTTTGAGTAATACGTGTTCTCCTTCCTGGTAGTCCATATCCTTCCTTGCTTGGTCTGCATATTTGCGCTGCCTGTTTTGTGCTACATCGAGTCGTTTCCGAATGAGTTCAATCTTTTCTTTAGTCTGTTGGATTAATTCTGGACCCAAAATCTTCCGTTATCCAACTTCATCCCAATGTACCGGTGATCTGCATTTTCGCCCGTATAATGCTTCGTACGGTGACATTCCAATGCTTGCGTGATAGCTGTTATTATAAGAAAATTCCACCAAAGGTAAATGCTCATCCCAACTGCCTTCGAAATCAATCGCACAAACTCGTAGCATGTCTTCAATTATTTGAATAGTTCTTTCACGCCCATCGGTTTGCGGATGATAAGCGGTACTCATGTTTAATTTTGTTCCAAGGCATTCTTGGAATTGTCTCCAAAATCTTGATTTGAAACGAGGATCTCGATCAAACACGATAGATATTGGAACTCCATGTCGCATCACAATTTCCTTAAGATATATGTGCACTAGCTTGTCGAGTGAAAATCTTTCGTTAATTGGTAGAAAATGTGCCGACTTCGTGAGTCTGTCAATGATTACCCATATCGCATCATGATTTGCCTTGGTCCTCGGTAGTCCTACCACAAAATCTATTGCTAGATGTTCCCATTTCCATTCTGGAATGTCTAACGGTTGTAATAATCCACTCGGACGTTGATGTTCCGCTTTGATTCTCTGACATGTGTAGCATTTACTTACCCATTATGCTATTTCCTTTTTCATGTTTGGCCACCAAAAGTTTTCCTTCAGACCGCGATACATTTTTATGCTTCCTAGATGAATGGAATACTTCGAACTATGCGCATCTCTCAATATTTCTTCTTTTAGTGCTGCCACATTAGGGATCCAGATTCTCGATGCGAAATGTAAAATTCCTTCATTATCCTTCTTAGTTGTGATTTCTTCTCCCGTTAAGTCGTCATCTTGACTCATCACTTCTTCTTGATAGCGGCGAATCTTCTTTAGCAACTCCGATTGAAAAGTCATAGCGTAGATAGCTTCTGCAGATTCATTGGGTATACGAATTTCAATTTCCAATTTGTCGAATTCCTTGGCTAATTCTTCGCATGACGTTAGCAAATTCAATCTTTCCTTCCTGCTCGCGCACTGCCATAATATTTGCTTTCCCTGGATGATAACTGATCGTGATATCGTAATCCTTTATCAATTCCAGCCATCGACGTTGACGCATGTTCAGTTCCTTTTGTGTAAAGATATACTTCAGACTTTTGTGATCTGTGTAGATTTCACACTTTTCACCGTAGAGATAGTGTCTCCAAAGTTTCAACGCAAATACGATCGCTGCCAATTCCAGGTCATGCGTAGGATACTTCTGCTCATGAGGTTTAAGCTGTCTCGAGGCATATGCAATAACGTTACTGTGTTGCATCAATACACATCCTAACCCACGATACGAAGCGTCGCTGTAGATGACGAAATTCCCATGCTCGTCTGGTAATATAAGTACCGGTGCGGTTACTAACTGATTCTTCAGTTCTTGAAAACTTCCTTCATATTTGTCATCCCATACGAACTTTTCACTTTTTCGAGTTAACTTGGTCAACGGCGTTGCTATTTTCGCAAAATCCTTGACAAATCTTCTATGATATCCTGCCAATCCCAAGAAACTTCGAACTTCTGTCGGTGTCTTTGGTCTTTCCCAATTCAATACGGCTTAAATCTTCGCTGGATCGACTTGGATGCCTTCTCTACTGATGATATTTCCTAGAAATTGTACTTCTTTCAACCAGAATTCACATTTCGAGAATTTTGCGTACAGTTGCTCTTTCCTCAGAATTTCTAAAGCTATCCTCAAGTGCTCAGCATGCTCTTCTTCCGTCTTTGAGTAAATCAAGATTTCATCAATAAACACGATTACGAATTTGTCCAAATATTTCTTGAATACTCTATTCATCAGATCCATGAATGCTGCTGGCGCGTTTGTCAAACTGAATGCCATCACAAGAAACTCGTAATGTCCGTATCTCGTGCGAAACACAGTCTTGGGAATATCTTCAGCTTTAATCTTTAATTGATGATAACCTGATCGCAAATCTATCTTCGAAAACCATGCAACTTCTTTTAGCTGATCGAACAAATCGTCGATTCTCGGTAAAGGATACTTGTTCTTGATAGTGAGCTTATTCAATTCCCGACCGGTGCACCCTATGGGGATACACTGGGTCGTATGATGCCTCGGTCTAGAAGATCTTGCAATTACGTTGACAATTCCTTCATCTCGACTGGAGCCATTCGATATGGAGCTTTCGAAACTGGTTCTGTACCTGGTGCTAAATCAATCGTGAACTCGATTTCTCGATCTGGTGGTAACCCTGGAAGCTCGTCTGGAAAAACATCCGGAAATTCACATACAACTGGAATATCTTCTATTTTGTGACTTCCCTTTTCAGTATCTAACACGTAGGCTATGTACACCTCACATCCTTGTCGAAGCAATCGTTTGGTCTGCATCATTGTGAGAAATTTCTTCCGCTGTTTTTCGCCCTTGAATATTACCGTTGCATTTTCCGCAGTTCGCAATTTGACTTTCTTATTCGCGCAATCTATCTGAGTATTATGACATGCTAACCAATCCATTCCCAAAATGACATCGAACTCTCCTAGCTTAAAAGGAATCAAGTCTACAGAAAAATGATGTCCAGCTATTTCTATATCGCTCGCAGGACATACTCGATCTACTGGAACTTGGTCGTCATTCGCTAATTTTATAATTAACGTCTCGCCCAACCATTCGATTTCGCAATGTAATTTATCAAGAAATTCTTCAGAAATAAATGAACGGGTAGCTCCAGAATCAATTAATACTTTTGAATCTATGAAATTCACCAAAAGCGTACTTGCGATCACACTCGGACTCTGCACTACTTCTTTCGTTGTCATGTTGAAAGTCCTTGCTTTGGGTTGATTAAGCGGAGGTGGCGGAGGTAATGCCAATACTTTTGGAATACTAGCTGCCATTGCTGGTCCTTTGCAATTACTAGTGATATGCCCTTTCTTTCCGTATTGGTAGCAAGTGATTTCTGTTGTCTTTCCCGTTCGATATTCGTTAGAATAATGCCCTTTCTGCTTGCATTTAAAACATGTCACATCTGCTTTAATACATACGCCGGTATGCTTGTGTCCACATGTTTTGCAATACGACACTGGGACCTTGACAATTCCCTGCTGTTTGGAGGCTTGAAACGATTACCTATTTTTTGTGTACCTTGTCCTATCCTTTTGAAATTCAAATTTGCCCGGGCTTGAAATCCAGGCTTCCTGCTGGAGCGGTCTTGGAAACTTCCCTGTCCTCTATCTCTTTGAGATCTTTCACTTTCTCATTCGATGATCAAGGCTTTCTGGACTACGTCGGTATATGTTGTTAATTCAAAAACTGCAACCTGTCCACGGATCCACGGTCGTAATCCCTCTTGAAACCTTTGAACTCGTTTCTCTTCAGTGTCTACTTGGTCTAGGACGAACCTTGCCAACTCATTAAATTTGGCTTCGTACTCTGTCACGGACATACTTCCCTGCTTCAGTTTCAAAAACTTTATCTGCATCTGATTTCTCACGTAGCGAGGAAAATGTTTCTCTAAAAACAACTCCTTAAACCTATCCCAAGCAATAACATCTTCACCCTCTAAAGCCTTTTTAGTTCCCACCAATAATTTGCCTCTCCTTTCAACAAGTAACTAGCAAAATCAGTCTTCTGATCTTCACCTATCTTTACTAGTACCAATGCTTTCTCTATTTCTTTTAACCAGGTGGTTGCTTTAACAGGATCGGCTGACCCATCAAATTCTAGAGGTTTAACTGACTGAAACTGCTTAAAAGTAACAACAAGTAATATTGGTGGTAATTGAGGCTCAGGACGAGGTGGCTGTTGTAACATTTGTTGTTGGATTTGCTGTTGTTGATGCTGCATTTGTTGTTGCATCATTACTATTTGTTGTTGCATCAGATGGAACATTTGGTTCATGGTCTCATTAGTCTGAGCTTCAGAATTGCTGTTAGAAGTCTCAGCCCTAGTCTTTCTTTTTGGTACCATATTCTTCTGATAATAAAACAGGTGATATTCTTTAACAGTTTAATAAACAATTAACAGTATGTAAGAAAACAATTTATCCTGTATTAACAATATGATTTATATAAAGAAAACAGTTGCTGAATATAAAAACTGGAAATGTATGCAGTTAAATAAAATATTTGTTCTTTTTTTCAGAATTAAAATATGAAAAGCTGTAAAATAATAAAGTGAAAATAAATGTTATAAAACTGTAAAGACTGAAATTTAAATAAAAGAAATTTGAAAAAGTTCAGTTTATATATATGACATCAGCCTCAGGTGTAAATGCTTGATACAAAAAGTCTCGCTCTGCTGGTAATCACCGCGGCTACAAGTTATACTACCACTACATGTCAAACTATTACAGGTTAAACTACTAGTACACACATACACACTACTCATTAGGTTATACTATGCTACCTCTATATACATCTGTACCCTGAAGTCATTGTCTCAAACCGTCACTATCTCAAAACCCAGGCGGAATACGCCTAAGCTCATCCCTAAGTGCCTAGACCAAAGTCTGTGCCAAACGGAATATCCTGTAGAACTCTGCGAAAGAAGGTGATCCCTCATGGGTCAAATCATCAAGCTTCCAAGTGGCACTCATCAACACCGACTGCAATCGCTGTCTCATATAGTAATCCGGCTGTAGGGCCGCTAACGGTCCTCTGTCCCTCTGATCAAACAGATGCATGATCTCTCGACACTGTGCCCGCCAATACTCCACATCATCCCTCATAACCCTGTACTCATGGTATGGTACCATATGCGGCTGAGCAACCTGACCAACTGACTCCTGTGACGGAACCCTCGGCATACCTGCACCCTACTGTGGTAACCCTAGCTGTAGATCTACATCATGCTCTCCCATCCCCTCGACTGGAATCATCTGAAACAGATCCGGCTCTGGGGCATGCACTGGTATAGGAGGTAACAATGGGGGTAGTGGTAACTCCTGCTCAATCCCCGGTATAAACTGATGCTCAACTGGTAAAGGAACCATCGGCTCAAAGAACTCAAAGGGATCAAACATATCTATGGGGTCATGGACTATCCCCTGTACTGGTGGTACCGGCTCCTGTAGCAATGGTGGTGGAGGTGGTAGAGGAGGAAACATATACTCAGGAGGTATAACTGGGGCTGCTGGCCCGGTGACTGTCCTCTCAGAAGATGCAAAATAACCAGAAGATGCCATATGATAATATACCAAGAAAAGAAAGGTCACAATCCTAAGATTTATACTTTCCTATTCTAATCTGACCTAAATCCTAACACTATTTTTCCTATTTAACTATTCATATCCTATGCGATATCCCTATCCTATCTTAACCCTAATATTCTTGTTTTCAGGGACCAAATCTACAGCTCTGATGTGAAACCTGTAACGCCCTCCAGACCCGGGGTATAAGTCTGGGGGTTACTAGCTAATCACCAAACCCGTACAATCTGATTAACAAATAATAAAGAAATAAAACTAAACCCCTTTAACACTAACCAGGATCTTTTTAGGTTGAAGTATGAAAACAAGAACCACTATCTACTTTTATTACAAACCCAATTCAAAATCTCACATACTCTCTTTATTACAAACCATTGTCTAATTGATTTTAAACTAAGTTCATCTTTTATTCAAATACACACACTATCTATCAACACTCCACCTATTCGGGCAATTCAAAGCTTTCTTCCTGGATTGGGATCAACACCTTGGGTATGAGAGGATCCCGAGGCTTGACCCACTTTTTTACCACTCGAGTCCTGATGGGTTTCATATTCCTTCTTAACTGAAAACAATAAGGTGAATAATAACAAAAAGGGTGAGCCAAAAATTGCTCAACAAGTTCGCAAAATATAACAGTGTTAAAGCAATTTAAATGAATCCGTAACCCGGGTATATCTGCAAGGATATAACCCCGCGAGAATAGAAAGAAGGCCACTACTAGCGAATACAAACGAACTAAACTGGACTCAAGTTCGCATCTATACCCTGCTGATCAGCCAGGATACAGTGCAGATCTATATCTCTCTATATAGATCCCGTCGGGCACCCAGGCACTATGGCCCATTTTAAGGCACCGGTTATGCTTCGGTTCTTAGGATTAAGTAAACTGAACCCCCAAAGTATTATTATCCAGTCCCTGAAATAGCAACCGGAACAATCGGTATGCTTTGACATATTCTAATCACCAGAATATATCAATAATTGTGAGTAATAATTGGAATATGAACAATAAATTCATATGAAAAGAATAAATCAAGAATCGAAATTAAATATGAACAAGAGAATTAAAAGAGTGCAAATGTAATAAGAATCTGAAGAGAATATCACTATTCTGAAAAATAGAATAGGGAAGAAACTTGCCTTCTGCGTGACTCACTGCAATTAAATCACTTTCGTCTATCACCTACTCGACCTGCCTTGCTGCCTTGCTGACTTAGCTTCTGTTAGCAAAATAGACTGGTTAAGTCATTTTGTACTTCAATTGCATGTTGAATCGACTTCATTTCGTTCCTATTATCTACCCATACGCTTATGACTGACTTGTATATTATATATAAGCAAGTAAAACTTGATTAACCACATAATACACATAAGCACATAAGCACATAATCATTTTATAGTTAAAATAATTTTTAGAATCAAAATCGACTTGCTGATTGCTCCGCTGATCGCCATCTGCTTCATTTCCCATTTTTTCGGAATTTTTCGGATTTGTCTCGGTACGCATTTCGACTGATAATCAAGCAATTAATAAAGTCAACTAATTTCTAGAATAAATTAGGCTTTAATATTATTTTTGATAAAAAGAATTCATTTTTCTGAGTCAAATGGCTTTCGTTTCGCTGAAATCGGACTAGCGGTCTAATTACTATCAATTAAACACTGTTAATCCAATTTATTATTTAATATAAATAATTATTATTAATTTTTAAATCCTAAAATAATTTTGAAATAATTATTTAAGAAAAATCAAAGTCAAAAATAATTTTTCTATAAATTGTGGAGTTAAAATGAATGTGTTATGATTTATTGAAAGTTATTTGATTAATTATCGAAATAATTAATCACTTTTAAATGATTAATAAATAATAAATAACTAATTAATAATTAATAAGTGATTATTTAATAATCTAAAATAATTAATCCCTGATTATTAGGATTAATCACAATTTATTATGAATATTTACAACTTATCATCATTTACTAGATTAGATCTATTATTTACAAATAAATAATCGATATCATTAGCTGATACGTTAATTATCGAATAAATAAGCTATTATCCGAGTCATATTTCAACTTAACGATCTACTACTCGTATTTCTACGAGTTATTCGCATTTCTCGCATAATTATTGAAACATTATGGTTATTATTACAATTTATACGATTTAAATTAACTATCGGCATTTAATTATTCGTTATGAATAATTATTACGATACTCTACGAATAATTAACTATCGCTCGATTAATAATAATCGAACTTATCGTTCAATTACTCGTATAGTTACGAGTTACTCGTCTTATTGAACTAATTATCGAATCTTTAAATCATACTATTCGATTAATTTTAATCCTTAATTATTAAGTAATTACTTAATAACTAAATAATAAGTAAATAGATAAATAATTAGATAAATGATTAAATAATTAATTAAATAACTAAATTCAAATTTATAAATTAAGAAAATAATTTAGAATTTATTAATAATAATTTTCAAAATTTAAAACTGATTTTTATTAGAATTTTAGAATTTATTTAAACTGATTTTTTTTAATTTAGTAAAATATAATTAAGTAATTGAATAATCAAAAACACACTTTAGGATTTTAGGTTAGGGTTTTGAAGATCAAACCTGGGTCGAAACGGGTTGAAAGTCGGGTCGACTCCGGGTCGTAAGGAATGAACCGGGTCGCCGGCCGGTTCTAAAACCCGGCGACGAACCCAGGTTCCGGCCACACAATCCGACGAGGCAAAACATCGTCCAAACAACACGGTTTCAGGCTGGTTTTGCTCCGATTTCAATCTCCAACACCATAGAAACATCACCCCACCCTTCGATACAACCCCAAACCTCAGCTTCGTCGTTTTCGCCGAAGAAACGAATGATGGCGCCGGCGTCGCCTTTCCGGTGACGTCGATACGTTCGACTCAGCACTCACCCATCACCATCTAACACTTTACAATCATTATACATCCTAATTAAACCCAGAAACTCAAGAAATCAGTCAACATATCACCGAAAAATCAAGAACTCCGGTGGCGGCTAGAAATTCCGACGAGCCTAAATCGGGATCAACACTTACAAAACCAACACGAATCGACTAGAAATTGTACGATCTACAACTCTATAACAATCAAATTCATCTCAGCAACTTCTAACAAAAACCCCCAAATCGAAATTAAACCCGAAATTACAAAATAAAAATCAAGTAATCAACAGATTAAATTAATAACAGAATCAAAAACTAGATTCAATAAGCTTTATAACGACTACTTACATGATCGATTTGGACGCCGGAATCACCTTCAAATCGATGGTTGAATCTCAAGAACACCAAACCCTAATTTCTGGAAATTGGGATTAATTTACAGAATTTCTGATATTTAATTAATTAAATTAATAATATTTAGGGTATTTATAGCTGCAAAATTAATACTCCTAAATAAAATTAAGGGGCTAATTATACATTTAATAAAAATATTTGGCCCTAATTTTTATAATTTTTGGGTATTAAAATTTAATTTATAAATATTTTATATATATAATATATAGGTCAAAATTTCCCAAAAATTATGAATAATGCAAAAATACAAAGAAATGGTATAAAAGTCCTATAATTTTATAAAAATAAAAATGTGATTTTTATGGGGTTTTTAACACCCAATATGGCCCGGAAAAGTCATTTTTCGCAAAACGAGAAAATTTATAAAATATCTAGATGTTCAGAATAATGCGATGGTAAAAACCGTTTGATAAAAAATAAGGCCCTTTTATTTTATTTGAAATACTGGCTTTAAAATCAGGGTTTGGGTGGTAAAACGTTTGAAATGAAAGCGATGAATGCGAAATAAAACATCTGAAAAATACCTTAAAATACATAAATGACACGGAATGCACGTAACACGTAACAGTTAGGGCTTGACAGATAATTACACATAAATGACACATTAATACACCCAATTTATTATAATTATGATATAATACAGACGTAATTTTCCCAGTCGTTACAGGAGATCCTGCTAATCTTGTCAGGACATTCTCTAATGCACTGTTGTTGAAGCCTGTGAATGACGCTATTAAGTGTCGGGCCTTTCCTCAAACCCTGTCGGGAATGGCTCAAAGATGGTATAGTCGTTTGCCCCCGAACTCTATTGGGTCCTTCAGAGAATTAAGTCAGGTTTTTATTATGCAATTCATCAGCGGGAGAGTGCATGAGAAAAGTTCAGCATCCCTCATGAGCATTGTGCAGGGAGCAAAAGAGTCCTTGAGGGACTACCTGAATTGTTTCACCAAGGAAGCCTTGAAAGTCCCAGACCTTGATGACAAGGTAGCTATGATAGCACTGGAACAGGGAACAAGGGACGAGTTCTTCAAGATGTCATTGGCCAAACGCCCCCCTGAAAGTATGTTGCAGCTCCAAGATAGGGCCGGGAAATACATCAAAGTGGAGGAGAGCATGAGGAAGACGGTAGTAAGTAACGAGCCCGTTGGAGGCAAGAAGCGGAAAACTGATCCAGAATATATTGCTAAGGACAAGTATCCCAGAACTGAGCAAAACCCTGATTCAACCCCGAAGAAGGGAGGACCTGGGAAAAAGTTCACTGAATATGCTAAGTTGAATGCTCCTAGAAGCCAAATCTTGATGGAAATCGAGAAAGATAGAGATATTCGTTGGCCTAAACCCTTGAAGGATGATCCTACCAAGCTAGATAAGAGAAAATATTACAGATTTCACAAGGATCTTGGTCATGACACCGATGAGTGTAGGCAATTGAAAGATGAAATAGAGTTCCTCATTCGAAAAGGAAGATTGAGCAAGGACACTGGAGACGGAGGAGATAGGAACAACAATGGGAGAAAGAACTTTGAAGATCGTAGGAGGGACCAAGACGATCAGGGGCGGAATCCCCAACCTAGGGGACCGGTGATAAATGCAATTTTTGGAGGGCCGCGACCCCGAGGGCCTGTGATAAATACAATTTTTGGAGGACCAACTACTGTGGGGTTATCCAGGAACTCCAGGAAAGCGTATACTGGAGAGGTTAAGCATATTGTTGGGGAAGCCCCGAAGAAGGCCAGGACAGGAGTAACAATGACATTTGATGATTCTAACTTGGAGGGTGTGAAATTTCCTCATGACGACCCGCTGGTCATAACACCAATAATAGGGAATAGCCCGGTGAAGAGGGTCCTTGTAGATAACGGTGCCTCGGTGGATATTTTACTCCATGATACCTTTTTAAGGATGGGTTACAATGATTCTCAACTAACCCCGACCGATATGCCAATATATGGATTCGCAGGAGTGGAGTGCCCCGTAAAAGGGATAATTAAGTTACCGACAACCATAGGTTAGGAACCAAGACAAGCAACTCATATGTTGGACTTTGTGGTGGTAAATGATAGTTCAACTTACAACGCGGTTATGGGAAGAACAGGAATACATGCCTTCAAGGCAGTCCCTTCCTCCTACCATTCAGTGATGAGGTTTCCCATCCGGAATGGGATTGGAGAAGAGAGAGGAGATCAAAAGATGACAAGGAGTTGTTACGTGGCCTCTCTTAGGGCAGATGGAGTTGGGGGGCAAGTTCTACCTATTGAAGATCTGGATATCCGAGAGAATGATGAGAAAAGAGGGAAGCCAGCAGAAGACTTGGTTTTGATTCCTTTGGCTCCCGAGGATCCTGAGAAAGTGACTTTCGTTGGAGCCACACTAGAGGAGCCCCTTAGAGGGAAGTTGGTGAAATTTTTGCAAGAAAATAGTGATATGTTTACATGGTCGGCAACTGATATGCCAGGCATAGACCTCAAACTGATTACTCACAAGCTGAATGTGGATCCGAATCGGAAGACAGTGAAGCAAAATAAAAGAAGTTTTACTCCAAAAAGGCAAGAAGCTATTAAACAAGAAGTAGAGAAGCTCTTAGAGGCTGGTTTCATCGAGGAGATAAAATTTCCGGAATGGTTAGCAAATCCTGTGATGGTAAAGAAAGCTAATGGAAAATGGAGGATGCTGAGCTTCATGGATGGATTCAGTGGATACAATCAGATCAAGATGCACAAGGATGACATCCCAAAGGTATCATTCATCACTGACTTTGGTGTTTATTGTTATCTTGTTATGACATTTGGTCTTAAGAATGCAGGAGCCACCTATCAAAGGTTGGTAAATAAGATTTTCAAGGATCTTATTGGCAAGACCGTGGAAGTTTATGTCGATGACATGTTAGTCAAGAGTCTAGTAAAGACTAACCATATAACCCATTTGAGGGAAGCTTTTGAGGTCCTGAGATACTACAAGATGATGTTAAATCCTGCAAAGTGTGCTTTCGGAGTGGAATCTGGAAAGTTTTTGGGACTGATGGTCTCCAAAAGAGGAATTAAGGCCAATCCCGATAAAATAAAGGAAAAATCTTGGACATGGAACCGCCAAAAACTATCAAAGTAGGGATGGCAATCGGGTCGGATCGGATCGGGTATTGCAGAATCCATATCCAAACACGAAAATTTTATCCATACCTGAACCCGACCCGAACCCGAAAATACCCGAAAATGAATACCCGAACCCGATCCATCGAATTTCGGATCGGATTCGGGTATACCTGAAACCCGATTTTTTTTGAATTGGATATTCATACCCGAACCCAAAACCCGAACCCGAATCCGAAATCTGAAAATTTGTATAATTATTGATATTTCAAGTGTTGGGATCGAACATGCGACTTGTAGAGAAAGAGTTTTAATGTGTCATCTTCAACCACTACACCACATCATTAATTATGTTATTATATGTATACCTAATATTTAAAAAATCAACTCAATTGATACCCAGTTTTTTAGATTTATTACTAAAAGATGTTTTGTTAACCTTATAAACCTTATCACCCGTTTAAATGATTGTATTATTATATTTAATTAAACTTTATAATTAGTTAATTTTTAACATAAATATTAAAATATATTTTCTAAAAATTATATAATAATATGTATAATGTATATTATTAATATATATATTATAATATTCTAATGTGTAATATATAAAATTATAATATTATATATATAATATATATAACAATTCGGGTTTTTTTCGGATTTTGGGTTCGAATCGGGTTCGGATAGAGTTTCGGATTTCGGATCGGTATACCTAATATCCAAATCCAAAAATTTTCGGGTTTAAAATTTAAATCCATATCCAAATCCAAATCCAAAAAATCGGGTTCGGTAAATCCAAAATTCCGGGTTTCGGATCGGGTATCCGTTAGATCGGATTATTTTGGGGAGGTTCATCTCCAAATATGGGGACAAGTGCTTGTCGTTCTTTAAGTCCTTGAAGAAAGTTAAGGATTTCGTATCGACTGAGGAGAGCCAGGAGGCATTCGAAGAATTAAAAAAATATATGGCTCATGCCCCGTTATTGGCCAAGCCAGCTCTGAATGAAATTTTATACTTGTACCTGGCCGTTTCAGAAAATGCCTTGAGCGCTGTATTGGTTAAAGATGAATTTAAAGTTCAGAAACCCGTATACTATGTGAGCAAAATTCTGTATGGGGCTGAGTTGAATTATTCAACTATTGAGAAGTTTGCTTTAGCCTTGGTATTGGCTTCAAGAAAGTTGCGTCCTTACTTTCAGGCTCATCAGATTGAGGTGCTAACAAATCAGCCCTTGAGAAATATTATTCATAGTCCCAAGGCTAGTGGGAGGCTGATTAAGTGGGCAATAGAGTTGGGAGAATTTGACATCAAGTAAAAGCCACGAACGGCAATAAAAGCCCAGGCATTGGATGACTTCATGGTGGAATGTACCATACCCAACCAAGAAGTCAGGGGGCAGGAAGACACTATACCTCAAGACATAGAAGTTGATAAATGAGGAAAAGAAGAGGACTTTAAGGAGAAGGAATATTGGGTTCTCTATTTTAATGGAGCATCAAAAACAAATTCAAGTGGAGCAGGGCTAGTTTTACAAGGCCCCGATGGGTTCTTGATTGAATATTCTATGAAGTTAGACTTCCCAACCATAAATAATGAAGCAGAATATGAAGCTCTGATAGCTGGCCTCGGCCTAGCAGGGACACTGAGAGTCAAGAACTTTAAGGTCTGTGAAGACTCGAAGTTGGTCATATCCCAGGTGAAGGGAGAGTTTGAGGCAAGAGATGATACGATGGCTAAGTATGTCCGCCTAGTAAGAGCTGTGATGACTCAATTCGATGAGTGCCATGTTGAGCACATCCCAAGGGAGGAAAATGCTAAGGCGGATGCATTATCAAAGTTTGCTTCATCTGAGATAGAGGAAAGTTCAGAAAGCGTATACTTCCGCGTTTTGAAAACACGAAGCATTGATGTTAAGCTTGTAGCTCCTATAGGGCTGGGGACATCATGGATAGATCCCATTAAGGCCCATATTCAAACTAGTTGGCTGCCAAATGACGTGGCTGAAGCACGAAAGTTGGCTGTTCGAGCACTGAGATACTCCTTGATCGATGGGATCTTGTATAAAAGATCTTATGTAGTTCCTTACTTAAGATGTCTCAGGCCCGATGAAGCACGCTTGGCTCTTGAGGAGGTACACGAAGGTGTCTGTGGGCAACACTTGGGGGGCAGAGCGCTGGCTCATAAGATAACCTGTTTAGGCTTCTATTCACCAGAGATGATGGCCGATGCCAAAGAGTATGTGAAGAAGTGTGATCGTTGTCAGAAACATGCACCTGTTGTTCGACAACCCCCCGAGATGTTGACTTCCATCAACTCTCCCATCCCCTTTGCCATGTAGGGAATATATATACTTGGGCCTTTCCCCATGTCCACGACACAAAGGAAGTTCCTGATTGTAGCCATTGATTATTTTACTAAATGGATTGAAGCCAAGCCTTTGGCCAAGATCACAACTAAGCAGGTTGCACAATTCCTGTGGGAAAACATCATGTGCCGTTATGGAATTCCCCGTATCCTAGTTACCGATAATGGAACACAGTTCAACAATGAGGAATTCAAGAAGTATTGTGAGGAGATTGAGACTGAGTTACGATTTACCTCTGTAGCTCACCCACAAGCCAATGGGCAAGTGGAAGTGGCAAATTGAATAATCCTGGATGGACTAAAGAAGAGGATGGAGAAGTCGAGGAATAACTGAGTGGATGAAATACTCCCAATACTATGGGCCTATGGGACTACCTGTAGAGTCACGACGGGAGCAACTCCCTTCATGTTAGCATATGGGGCAGAAGCGGTTGTTCCTGTAGAGATATCACATTCGTCTCCCAGGATTCAAGCTTTTAATGCTGAGGAAAATGAGGAAGGGAAAAGATTATCCCTGGATCTAATTGATGAAGTACGAGATGAGGCACATGCGAAGATAGTGGAATAACATAAAAAGGCTTCATTCTACTACAACCTAAGGGTTAAGGAAAGGTTCTTCAAGCAAGGTGACTTGGTTCTGAGGAAGGTGGAAGCTTCCGGTGTTGGGTAGAAAGGAAAACTTGCCCCAAATTGGGAAGGGCCATACAAGGTCAAAAGTGTTCAAGGAAGAGGAATCTACAAGCTGAAGACTATGGATGGTTTGAAGTCCCAAGGACTTGGCACGCACAGAACCTGAAGGTTTACTATGTGTAAAATGGTTGAGCACGATTCTCACTTGTCAAGATGACAAGTAGGTTAAAAAGCACCTTGAAGCTTTGCTTGCTTAGGATTTACATGTTTTAGTTTTATTCTTTAAGTTTGAGGTTTATTAAGACTTGTGTAAGGGATGAATCCTAACAGTTTATGAAATTTAGAAAGATTCCGAAATATGTTTAACAAATCCCTATGGCATGCAAATAAACTAAGTGCATGAGATAAAAGCATAAAGTTCGATAAATAAGGCTGGTTCAAATAAGCAATACAAAGTATGATAAATAAAGTCTCAAAGATAAAGTAAAATAAATAAGCCACGCAGGGCTAGAAAAGCTCTAAGGGGCAGATGTGGCGCCCTCCAAACCCGGGTCAGAAGTTTGGGGTCCACAACACATATACAATATGTAAACCTGTATATGAAATATTATTTGCAATGACCCTGCTTTATAAAACCATGGATCGCAACAGGTTAAAGTATGAAAACAAGCCACAATCTTAACTTTTATTACAACGTACCAAATCCAAACTAATTTAACTTACAACTGATAATGAAATTATTCTTACAATCTTATTATCTCACTACCATATGAAGCTTCTGCTAGCTCGATCCAACTCAAACTGGAATACTAGCTCGCACTTTGGACTGAAGAACTTCACTATCATCCATATCCTTCTTAACTATAAAAGGATTCGCAAGAGTGAGCTAACTAGCTCAGCAAGTCATAATATCAATAACCGAGGTTAAACAATGATTAAACGAGATGATTCAAAGGAATCAAGTTTTTTGTTAAACAACCAATAGAATTGGATATTCATTTTAAGTTTTTAAAACCAAGGTTAGGCTGCTGATCAGTCACGCACTAACCCCTAGCAAAGCACACAACACTGCTCTAACTACTGGATCCAAGGCACACATTGGCCTAACTTGACCATGAATCTGGTCCACATAAAGAAAACTATCCAATTCTAAAGTAGTTCAATATGATAAACAATATAATTCAATAAAACCGGATCATAATCAATAACAATAAAACATTTGTATAAGAGCATGGTAAAAATTCATGGGTACCAAAAAGGGTATGTTAAAGTATATATAAAAGAAGTGGCCTCCAGCCTGTAGGATAATCGGGTATTAGATAAATAATGTTTTTACAAGGTTTTCGTAGTTTGATGTCACAAGGTATGGTTGAGTCTAAAAGTTTCTGTATGTGTAAACAATTCTGTTCCAGTGTTTGGTATATGATGGATATATATATATTTTTGGTGCATCATCGTGTTTGTGTGGTTTAGTATATGGTAAACCAACATGAAATGGTTCACAAAGAAGAAGGCTTACGGCTCAAAGATCAAATGATGTGGCTCAGGTTCAAGGCTGAAGGATTCAAAGTACTTTCAACATAAAACAAAGCTATTTTGAACACTTAACAATATGTTACGAGAAAGTTTAGAAATATTTGCATTATATCTCAAAAAAGGTTTAGAAGTACTTGCCTTATCACAATCGATTCCAATTTTACTTGTACTCGCCCAGTGACTTTCTTCAACAACCACTCATCTACTTTTCCTATGCGTCGATTCTATTTTCTGATCATTTGCTGTATTTTCTACATGTCGATTCCATTTTCTGATCACCTGCTTCCCTTTCCTACGCCTTGCTTACTCTTCTAGGCATCATAAGTATCTATCAATATTTAACTCATACGATTCTATTCGACATACACTTCTATCTACCATTCGTTTCAGCCAAATCCGAATAACGGATTGAAAGGTACGTTATAAACAAGTAAACACCGGACATATAGACCGACAGTCAACCAACAAGTCACATATAACACATAACACGTCAAATAATCATTGACATATCATTTATAAAGGAGTCTCGGATTATAAACAGGCTTTTGGGTATTCAAAATGATTTTTAAAACATTTTTCGAAATTAAAATGGGTCGTTGGATCAATTTGAAAATAATAAACAGAGTTCGTTTGGCCAAATCTGGCTTCAAAACAATTTTATAATAATTATCGAGCCTTGAAAACAATTTATAATAATATTTTGAAGCTCGAAATTATTTTTCAGAATTTTAAATCATTTTTAAATAATTAAATCTAATTAAATAATTAATTAAAATCAATTAATAATTAATTAAATCAATTAATCAATTAATTTTCGAATTAATTGACCAATTAATCAATTAATCATTAACTAAAATTAATTAACTAATTAATTCAGATTTATTTTTGAATTAAAAATAATTTTTGGAATTAAAATAATCATTTTCGGAATTTTTGGGAATTGAAAACAATTTTTAAAATGATTTTTATAAAAAGAAATCAAACTTTTAAAGGATTTTAAACAGAAATCAAATCGTTATAAGTTTTTAAAACGTCAGGGACCAAACTGCAAGAGTACAGAAAGGTCAGGGACCTTTCTGCACTTTTGCCATCTTCTACCTCACGTCGCCGGCGCAGCCATTGCTGGCGACTTGAAGCTTTCCGACGAGCTCAAAAACAACCCAGAACACGAACAAATCAACGGGGAAACGTAGATTACAATCTTAGGAACCTATTCATGCAATTTATTCCATCAAACAAGCTGTAAATCGATCGTAATAACCCGAGGAAAACTCGCCGGCGAGTTTATATAAAATCTGGCGAAACTTCAAACGACAACTCCGTTCGATCCAGGAATCGTCTGATAATGTGCTATATATGAATAGATTGCAAATTTCAAGGGGAACAAAACCAACCCCTTTAAAACATCTAATAATCCTTAAATAAGAAACCCCCAATTTTAATCAAGAACATTCAAACGAATATAAACCTTAATTATACAATTCGAGAATCAAACCCTAATTTGAACATGTTATTGAACTCCAAATTGATCATATGACATACCAAAATGATCAGGAAGAAAAGATCTACAACATACAAGCATCAAGTCATTCAAACAATCATCCGTACAAAAATTCATAATTTATATCATTAATAATTCGTAATAAAAACAGTTTGTAGAGAATTACCACTTGATTCTGCAGTGGTTTTGATGAAAGATTCTGAAAGTACAAATCAACAGCTTCGTTTTTAGTATAAGCACGCCAAAATTCGATATCGATAACGCCTCCGGATTTGAGTTTGATTACGAAGAACAAAATATAATTAAAGTATTTTCTCTGGAAAAATTTTGTAAATATTGTTTGCAAATGATTTCTGGTACAAAATAAAATACGGTAGAGGCTATTTATAATTATAAAAAGTTAGTATCCCGTTGGATCATTCCGGATATTAAATGCTACATTTATTTATAAAAACTGATCCAAACGGTACCGGTTTTCGGGATAATTATCCAAATCAGTACAATTTGTACTGTAGTCTTGGTCTCAGCGCCTGGTTACACGTATTACGAGGTGATAATTGTGATAGTTTAATAAAAATATCCCGTTTATAAAAAATACGAGTTTTATTGATTTACCGAAACGAATAATGTATCGAAAATGTTGTGCCAGGACCCGCACAGGACAAACCGTACGCCTGATCGAAAAAGTTGAAACATGGAAAATGCTCGGAATATTGCAATTCGGTTATGAAGGAGTTCTCGGAAGAGTTTCGGGTTATAAAAACGTAAAAACGGATGACGTCGGTTGGTTCCCAATTGTATAAACTAGTTTTTAAATACTCGGAAAAAGATTTTATAAAATCCATATATTTCCTATAAAATCATAAATCATCATAAAAATAATTAGGAAGATATGACAATTATTTATATTTTATTTTAGACATATAAAAATTAAAATACTCAATTAATATTATTTTTAAACATCCAAACACATTTAACACTTAACAAATAATTCACATAATAGATACTGAACACATATAATAATTATCTATTAGCAAAAACAATTTCACGATATATCCCGGATATTACATCCTTCCCCCCTTAAAAGGATTCTGTCCTCAGAATCTCCTAAGAAAACAAATGAGGGTACTTTTCTCTCATATCTTTTTCTAACTCCCAGGTTGACTCTTCAACCTTTGGGTTTCTCCACAATACTCTTACTAACTTTACCACTTTATTTCTCAATACTTTCTCTCTTTCTTCTAGAATCTCTATCGGACTCTCTACATATGACAAATCTGCCTGATGCTTTATTGGCTCCTACTCTATTACATGCTTGGAGTCTGGATTATACTTCCTAAGCATCGATACGTGAAAAACATTATGAATGTGCTCCATGTGCGGAGGTAACTCCAACTCGTAAGCTATTTTGCCAACACGCTTTAGAATCTCAAAAGGTCCGACATATCTTGGGCTCAACTTTCCTTTCTTTCTAAATCTCGTTAGTCTCTTCCATGGTGATATTTTTAGTAATACCAAATTTCCTTCTTCGAATTCCATGTCTTTCCTTGATTGATCTGCATATTTCCTTTGACGGTCTTATGCTGCTATCACTCTCTTCTAGATAACTTCAACAACTTCTTTTGTCTGCTGTACTAATTCAGGTCCAAGTATTTTGTGTTCTCCTATCTCATCCCAATGCACTAGAGATCTACATTTGTGTTCATAAAGGGCTTCGTAGGGTGGCATCCCAATACTAGCGTGATAACTATTGTTGTAAGCAAATTCTACCAGAGGTAAATGCTTGTTCCAACTTCCTTTGAAATCAATAGCACAAACACGTAACATGTCTTTGATTGTCTGGATCGTTCTTTCACTCTGGAACCTCCAATGGCTGTAGCAATCCACTTGGTCTGTGATACTCTACTTTAACTCTTTGACATATATAACATCTGCTAATCCATTCCCTAATTTCCCTCTTCATATCTGACCACCAATAATTTTCCTTTAAATTTTTATACATCTTGGTACTCTCTGGATGGATTGAATACCTTGAGTTATGAACTTTCTGTAAAATTTCATTCTTCAACTCCGTCACTGGTGGAATCTAAATTCTAGAAGAAACCCAGGAATACCTTGATCGTCCTTTTTACCTGCACAATTCTTCACCTACCAAACGATTAATATCCTGATCCATTACCTCTTCCTAACACTTCCTTATCTTCTCTAACAACTCTGACTGAAAAGTCATACTATACATTCTTACTCCTTTTGGATCATGAAACCTGACTTCCAATTCCATTTTCTAGAATTCCATAGATCATTCTTCTGGTGCAGTCCCTATGTTCATCCTCTCTCCTTCTTACTTATCTCTTGCCACTACATTTGCTTTCCCTCGAGAGTTCATACTTCAAACTCTTATGGTCCGTATAGATCTTACACCTTTCTCCATACATATCGTATTTCCCAATCTCTCAAAGCGAATATTATTACTACTAGTCCCAAATTATGAGTATGATACTTCTGCTCATAAGGTTTCGGTTGTCTGGATGAATATACAATACTTTATTGTGCCGCATCGACACACATCCGATTCCCTTATGAGAAGCATTACTATGAACTATTGAATCTCCTTAATACTTTCCAATTGACAAAACAGGTGTCGCAACCATTCTCTCATTTAACTTCACAAAACTTTCTTCACCCTTCTCCACGTTATAAAAACTTCTTGCTTTTCCTGATTAGCTTTGTCAAAGGTACTGCATCTTTTAAGAAATCTTGAACAAATTTTCGATAATAACCGACTAATAATAAAACTTCTTACTTTTGATGGTGCTTTTGGTCTTTCTTCATTCATACTATCTTTAAATTTTTCTGCTGAATCCCCTTTTGTCTCCTCCTTACTGACTGTCTATGCTAAGAATTATACTTCCTGCCATTAAAGTTTTCACCTGGTAAACTTTTCATACCGCTTCTTTCTTCTTTGACTCTTCAGCTATCATTGTATAGGTTGCATGGTTCTTCTTAAGTAACACAAGTACATCTTATCCAGATTCCTCCTTCAAGATTCTACTCATCAAATTTAAATATCATTGGTATATCAGTTCATCCAACTAACATTTCTAGAATTTTATAGCAACAGTACTGAGTTCTGAAAATTATCTTTGATATGTCCATAAGTTCAATCTTCACTTGGTAATATACCCAGTCTTAAATCAATCTTATAAAAATACCTTGCTTCCTTCATTTAATTAAACAAATCATTGGTTCGAGGTAACATATATCTGCTCTTGAGAGTAAACTTGTTGAGCTTTCGCTAACACATAATCTCACACTTCCATATTTCTTATTAACAAATTGTGACGGTGCACTTTAGGGGTACGCTAGGTCCAGTTGCTTTTTCTTCTAATTATCTCATGCATTTGCTCTGGTAACTCCTTTATTTTATCTGGTGCCATTCTGTACGGGGCTTTGGACACTGGCTTCATTTCGGGTGCTAAATCAATCATAAACGCATTTTCTTTATCTAAAGGAATTATTGGTAACTTGTCTGGAAACATATCTTGAGACTGTAAAATCTTCAAGTTCGGTTTGCTCCTGACTCTTATTTATAATCGCCATAACACTTATATTTTGGTCGCTATAATCTTAAATCATTCTTAACAAGTTCTTTACTTTCCTTTGTCCTCTAAACTTCTTCAAGTTCTCATTTGGCGTCTTCAGAACTATCTTTTATCACTACGGTCTACCTGGGCATTACACTTGAATAGTTAATCCACTCCTTAGAATAATGTCAAATCCTCTTATCTCAAATGATATCAATTCTTCACAACTTATTGCTAGAAATATCGATTCCGCCATTGGTACTTACTTATTCAATAATTGCACGTTCTTAACTTGCTAGCCCTTTAGTTATAATCTTATCAATTCGACAGGGTAATTCATCATATCAACAGAACCTTGAGAGATATACGATCAAGTTGATCCCACATCTTTCAATACTTTAATGCATAAGGTATCCGCAAGAATCATCTACGTCATCACATCCATACTCTAAATAACACATTTCTCAGGAAAATCGCAAATTCTCATTTTCCGAGACGTATTCCTTATTGAAGTAGATCCCCTTGACTCTTAGTGCATCCCTGGCTAGGGTTAGTGATTTGCAATTCTCGCCATATGCCCTTGTTTCCTTTCCATGCACGAGACGTAGATGGGACTTTTCCCGCTTGGTGTATAATACGTTGACTTTTATTTGAAAAGCCCTCGCAAAGAACAACTATAAGATGAAACAACTAGAAGGATTCACAATTTTAATAGACTTAAAGTTGAAAAGAAAGAAGAAGTAATGATTTGAATATGAATGAGACAACCACATTGGTACTTAAGATGGCCAATCTTTCATACCATATGGCATACATCACATGATTAGGTGGCGTCCCACCCGACTCTTCGTTATTCCGACAAAGTGTCTCATCATAACACTGTTTGTCCCAATCAGAAAGCAAAATTTGAGGGGAATAATTAAATTTGAAAGGATTGCAAAACCCTCCATTTTGATATCATCAGAAAGAATTTATTAAGAAAAGGAGTTCATACATTTTTAGGAATTAAAAAGGAATATACGCTGTAATGTTGAGGACAAGAATGATACCATTGGCCACCATCCACATTTCGCTTGTATTCATCTTTTGAGTTTGATCGATCATATCTCAATTGTGTCATATAACAACTTTGGAAGTATGCTAAAATGTCTTCGCAACTAAGCATTATGGTATATTCTTATTTGTTAAGTCTCGCGTCTGTAACATCGCACCTACACGTATGATACTTTAACAATTCGATCATAATGGCGTTCTTATCAGATAACCTTGAGTTTCCTCTTTTTAATTTAGAATAACCATGAATCATTCAACATAGCGATCTTTTTATTAATAATATTCTTCTTTTAAAAAAGTCTGGAAATCTTCCCAATCTTCTTCAGTCATGCTCAGGCTTCCGTTAAATCAGTGAATTCCTTGAACTCTGATAATCCCAGTAATTGGATGAATAGTTACTCCGTACGCTGGTTCTGTTGTTAATCTTATCAAACAATACTTGCACCTTACTGTTAGGAACAATCAATTTCTCATAATCGCAGGTTACCTCGTTCTCCGAATTAGCAATACTAAGTTTGAAACAACATCCTTCTAGATAATCCGGGTCTTTTAACAAACAAGAAACTCAAGTAGTAACTTGACAACCGATGTTTAAAACTTATTTTATTCGAAAAAGGTTTTAGAAATTTTTATAAGGGAAAACAAATCTTTTTCGAAAACTTGTTAAAAATGGTGAAAATCGCACATCTAGTTGTCCTTACTGTATGAGTTGGTTGTTGTCCTTCTTATAACCAGATACCATGCTAAAGAAACGACCACTCAAAGGTCCATTCACTTCCATTTATCTCCTCTCCTTCATTGGGTCTATTACCTTCCTTAATCGATGAAAACTTCAACTGTCGTGGCATATTATCTTATTCGTGAATTTACATCAAGGCTTCCATACTGGTAATACTCCCGTTAACAACTTTGCAATCGTTAAGTGGAACAGACTATCCAATAATCAACAAGTCACCTAATGTCACATCATCTTGTTAAAATATATATCATATCATCATAACACCATTATCTAACTTCAAGAAATCTCCAGATCCCTAATCTCTTCTAACTCTCTCTCTCTTTAACACTTATCTAGTCATGGGTGGCCTAATTACTAATAGCTTCTTGTAACCTGATAACAGCCATCCTTCGGAACAATTGAATCTTCTTTCTAAACTTCTTCTCACCTTAATTTGTATCTCAATACTCTCCATTTACTGCAGCTCCCGAATCCATCCTCATAGATACAAGTTTTAAACTGGGGTATAGAACAGGGTGTAGGGTAAATTGAAAAGACACACTCACAGCCGATGTCTAGTAAAACAAGAATAAACTGATAGAGGTTTCTTAAATAGGTCGTCTCATATCAAGAGGTAATAGAATAGCATGGAATAACTTGGAAAGGTACAACTGTCTTAACAGAAGGTAATACCATTAATACCGATGGAAGAACAAAGTGCAAATTAAATTTAGAAGAAGATGACGATCCTCAAACGGAAGGCTTCAAAAGATCAGATGATGTAGGAAAATCATGATCTGCCATTGTCGTTGTCTAGAAATCACAACGCAAGTTAAGAATCCCGAATCGCAACATGAACCATGCCGGAGACCTAATATATAGTCGCACTCAACCTCACGATGACCTATCTTTCTATTTCCTATTACTAATCCTAACCCTCTACCCAATCCCGATAATCTAGGCTTGTTTCAGTGACTTATAACCTGTAGCTCTGATACCAACCTGTGGCGCCCTCCAAACCAGGATCAGAAGTTTGGGGTCCACAACACATATACAATATGTAAACCTGTATATGAAATATTATTTGCAATGACCCTGCTTTACATAACCACGGATCGCAACAGGTTAAAGTATGAAAACAAGCCACAACCTTAACTTTTATTACAATGTACCAAATCCTACCTAATTTAACTTACAACTGATAATGAAATTATTCTTACAAACTTATTATCTCACTACCATATGAAGCTTCTGCTAGCTCGATCCAACTCAAACTGGAATCCTAGCTCGCACTTTGGACTGAAGAACTTCACTATCATTCATATCCTTCTTAACTGTAAAATATATAAAAAGATTCGCAAGAGTGAGCTAACTAGCTCAACAAGTCATAATATCAATAACGGAGGTTAAACAATGATTAAACGAGATGATTCAAAGGAATCATGTTTCTTGTTAAATAACCAATAGAATTGGATATTCATTTTAAGTTTTTAAAACCAAGGTTAGGCTGCTAATCAGTCACACACTAACCCCGAGCAAAGCACACAACACTGCTCTAACTACTGGATCCAAGGCACACATTGGCCTAACTTGACCATCGATATGGTCTGACCATGAATCTGGTCCACATAAAGAAAACTATCCAATTCTAAAGCAGTTCAATATGATAGACAATATAATTCAATAAAACCGGTTTATAATCAATAACAACAAAACATTTGTATAAGAGCATGGTGAAAATTCATGGGTACCAAAAAGGGTATGTCAAAGTATATATAAAAGAAGTGGCCTCCATCCTGTAGGATAATCGGGTATTAGATAAATAATGTTTTTACAAGGTTTTAGTACTTTGATGTCCCAAGGTATGGTTGAGTATAAAAGTTTATGTATGTGTAAACAATTCTGTTCCAGTGTTTGGTATATGATGGATATATATATATATATATATATATCTGTGGAGCTGCATCATGTTTGTGTGGTTTAGAATCTGGTAAACCAACAAGAAATGGTTCACAAAGAAGAAGGCTTACGGATCAAACATCAAATGATGTGGCTCAGGTTCAAGGCTGAAGGATTCAAAGTACTTTTAACATAAAACAAAGCTATTTTAAACACTTAACAATATGTTACGAGAAAGTTTAGAAATATTTGAATTATATCTCGAAAAAGGTTTAGAAGTACTTGCCTTATCACAATCGATTCCAATTTTACTTGTACTCGCCAAGTGACTTTCTTCAACAACCACTCATCTACTTTTCCTATGCCTCAATTCTATTTTCTGATCATTTGCTGTATTTTCTACATGTCGATTCCATTTTCTGATCACCTGCTTCCCTTTCCTACGCCTTGCTTACTCTGCTAGGCATCATAAGTATCTATCAATATTTAACTCATACGATTCTATTCGACATACACTTCTATCTACCATTCGTTTAACCCAAATCCGATTAACGGATTGAAAGTTACGTTATAAACAAGTAAACACCGAACATATAGACCGACAGTCAACCAACAAGTCACATATAACACATAACACGTCAAATAATCAATGACATATCATTTATAAAGAAGTCTCGGATTATAAACAGGCTTTTGGGCATTGAAAATGATTTTAAAACATTTTTCGGAATTAAAACGGGTCTTTGGATCAATTTCAAAGTAATAAACAGAGTTCGTTTGGCCAAATTTGGCTTCAAAACAATTTTATAATAATTATCGAGCCTTGAAAACAATTTAAAATAATATGTTAAAGCTCGAAATTATTTTTCGGAAATTTTAAATCATTTTTAAATAATTAAATCTAATTAAATAATTAATTAAAATCAATTAATAATTAATTAAATCAATTAATCAATTAATTTTCGAATTAATTGACCAATTAATAAATTAATCATTAACTAAAATTAATTAACTAATTAATTCAGATTTATTTTTAAATTAAAATAATCATTTTCGGAATTTTTGGGAATTAAAAACAATTTTTAAAATGATTTTTATAAAAAGAAATCAAACTTTTAAAGGATTTTAAACAGAAATCAAATCGTTATAAGTTTTTAAAACGTTAGGGATCAAACTGCAAGAGTACAGAAAGGTCAGGGACCTTTTTGCACTTTTGCCATCTTCTACCTCACGTAGCCGGCGTAGCCATTGCCGGCGACTTGAAGCTTTCGGACGAGCTCAAAAATAACCCAGAACACGACCAAATCAACGGGGAAACGTAGATTACAATCTTAGGAAATTCTTTATCTAATTCTAGAATTCTCGTCACGCTTTTTTCTATTCATGCAATTTATTCCATCAAACAGGCTGTAAATCGATGGTAATAACCCGAGGAAAACTCGCCGCCGGCGAGTTTTATATAAAATCCGGCGAAACTTCAAACGACAACTCCGTTCGATTCAGGAATCGTCTGATAACGTGCTATATATGAATAGATTGCAAATTTCAAGGGGAACAAAACCCACCCCTTTAGAACATCTAATAATCCCTAAATAAGAAACCCCCAATTTTAATCAAGAACATTCAAACGAATATAAACCCTAATTATACAATTCAAGAATCAAACTCTAATTTGAACATGTTATTGAACTCCAAATTGATCATATGACATACCAAAATGATCAGGAAGAAAAGATCTACAACATACAAGCATCAAATCATTCAAACAATCATCCGTACAAAAATTCATAATTTAAATCATTAATAATTCGAAATAAAAATAGTTTGTAGAGAATTACCACTTGATTCTGCAGTGGTTTTGATGAAAGATTCTGAAAGTACAAATCAACAGCTTCGTTTTGAGTATAAGCACGCCAAAATCCGATATCGATAACGCCTCCGGATTTGAGTTTGATTACGAAGAACAAAATATAATTAAAGTATTTTCTCTGGAAAAATTCTGTAAATACTGTTTGCAAATGATTTCTGGTACAAAATAAAATATGGTAGAGACTATTTATAATTATAAAAAATTAGTATCCCGTTGGATCATTCCAGATATAAAATGGTATATTTATTTATAAAAACTGATCCAAACGGTACCGGTTTTTGGGATAATTATCCAAATCAGTACAATTTGTACTGCAGTCTTGGTCTCAGCACCTGGTTACACGTATTACGAGGTGATAATTGTGATAGTTTAATAAAAATACCCCGTTTATCAAAAATACGAGTTTTATTGATTTACCGAAACGAATAATGTATCGAAAATGATGCGTCGGGACCCGCACAGGACAAACCGTACGCCGGATCGAAAAAGTCAAAATATGGAAAATGCTCGGAATATTGCAATTCGGTTAGGAAGGAGTTCTCGGAAGAGTTTCGGGTTATAAAAACGTAAAAACGGATGACGTCGGTTGGTTCCCGATTGTATAAAATAGTTTTTAATACTCGGAAAAAGATTTTATAAAATCCATATATTTCCTATAAAATCATAAATCATCATAAAAATAATTAGGAAGATATGACAATTATTTATATTTTATTTTGGACATATAAAAATTAAAATACTCAATTAATATTATTTTTAAACATCCAAACACATTTAACACTTAACAAATAATTCACAGAATGGATACTGAACACATATAATAATTATCTATTAGCAAAAACAATTACACGATATATCCCGGATATTACAGCAGAGGTGCCCTCGGCATCCATATCATCGTCTCCGCCACTCTCGCTGGATGTCTCAGTGGTCCCGGAGGAAGAAGAGCTATGATCGGCTGAGGGCCGAGAAGATGACTCAGGAGGAGGAGGAAGTGGGGCCTGAGGAGGACGGCCTGATACAACCACTCGGGTGCGAAACCTCTGTAGTAAAGCCTCGTCATCAGGGTAGATGTAGTCCGCTGGGTTGATTTCGGGACAAGCCTCGTTCACGGTTCCAAGGGGCGTGTCCCAGCCAGTCCTAAAAAACCCAGGGAACACTGACTCGTCCCTCACTCTCATAGACTGAGTGAACTCCTCCGAGTCCAAATAGTTGTCGATCACGTTGTCCTTCTCAGCCCTCAGCACAACCAGCTCAGCATTAGACTCTCCGAGCTCAGCCTCCTTATGCTTCAACTTTCTATCTAAAAAAGCGTACTTCCTCTGCTGCTTCATGAGGGTATTGTCAGCCTTGTCTGAGGCCCTCTTCCACGATTCAGCTTGCCTCACAGCACCTTAGAAGTAGGCGTTAGACTGAAACAAATAATAAACAAAGATATAAGGCAAGTGAATGTTACAAGTAAAAAGAGAGTAAAATTTTAAGAAAGGTTCGTACCGAGGCCAAGGACCGAGCACCATGAGCTTTATCCTCTCCAAGTCTGGGGCAGCCATAACATCAGTGAAGTCTTTTGGGGTTACACCGTGGTAAGACCAATCCTAGGCATGCTTTGTAGATCCAACCACAGTATCCCCTCGGCGAAATCCCCAAAGAGGCTGGAAAGCATCAGTGGCAGCAGAGACATGAGCAATAGCAGAGATAGGAGCATTTGGGGCTTCAGTTCCCTCAGAAGAAGCCTCCACCATAGGCTCCTTGTGCTTCCTTAAGAATCTTGGCTCCATAGCCTTTCCCCGGGTGTCCAGTCCCGCAAGTCGAGCCTTCTTCATCCTCGCGGTTTCCTCAACAACAGACACGTTATCCTCATTAATTTCCGTAGCAGCTGCAAAAATCAGAGAAAAACAAAAATAAGTGGTGTCAATAATGCATGGAAGAAAGTAAAAACAAGAAGGGAAGAAAAATACCTTGAGGAGAAATTGAGGATAGCCCCACTTGGATGAGGGAAAACTCCTCTAAAAGAGTCCAGCTAGGAGTGGCACCATCATCCTGAATGTGCTCATTATAAATCGTAGTCTCCTCGGGGGTTAGGTGAATGGATTTGAGGCTACCATCGCTAACCTTCCCGAAGGAAGATCTGAAGAGGGTGCCCCAGTCCCCATTCTCCCACCTTAACCCGACAAAACTACTTCTCCAATATTGATTATTGTCGGGAATGGAAGCACTATTAAAATGTGTTTACACTTGGGCCTTTGTTTAATGTAGACCTAACCATAAAAACTTTGAGAACTATTATAACACTGGAAGATTTTCCTAAAAACTGCTACTAACAAAGGAAAACCTCCCATAAGACAGAAGACCATGAAGCATAAAATGTTCCTCCAAGCATTTGAAGGAAGCTGGCAGGGGTTGATTTGTAAGTCTGCTAGCAAGTGGGGGATAAAGTCATGGAAAGGAAACCTAAGCCTAGCATTAAGGGCATCTGTGTAAATAAAAAGAGTATCTGGTTTCCAGTGGCAAGTACGATCACCACCACTAACAGGAACTAGCCTAAGGGCAGGACGAACGTTATAAAGTTTGTTTATTTTATCAAAATCTATATTATGCCATGTGTTGCAATAGTCAAATGAAACAAAATGTGCGTTTGAGGGGTACTCATCCCCTCTACTGTTAATCATATCTAGTAATCACATGTAAGAAGAGCGGATTTCGATATCGTTACCTCGTTTCGAGGCAGAGGCAATCTTAGCCGCTATCTCGGTATTCTTGTCTGCCATTGATGGAGATATAAGGAAGCTTGAAACCTTGAAAGGGGAGGGAGGCCGGAAAAGGCTAGAAAGGTTACCGGAAAATTACTAAGGGAAGAGGAGTGTTGAGAGTGGATAAGAGGAGAGGAGGATTAGAGAAATGAAGGAGAGTGAGAAGTGAAGTGTGAGTGAAATCACACCACCACCTCACTCTTTTATAGCCTCCAAAACCATCAAAATGGGCCTAAAAAGCCCATTTGGGCCCAAAAATAGAATATTCTGGAAGAATCTAGAAAAATAAATAGTAAATTCTGGAAGAATCCAGAAAAATATATAGTATTTGATAAATTCTGGAAGAGTCTAGAGAAAACTTCAGAAATTCCAGAGTATTCTGGAATTTGGGTTTGAAATAAAAGCCCAACCCAAATCTTACTAGGCCTAGGAGTATGAAAGCCCATATAAGGGCCCAAGTCAGAAAATATATTAAACCCGAATCTTTAGGCCTGAAGAATGCAACAAACCTAGCTCAGGGCCCAAACCCAAGGTCTTTTAAAGAAAATGAAAAAAGAAGGAAGCCCAATTGGTTAGAAAAACCAGAATTAAGGCCCAATAGTGGTTTAAGCCCAGTATATGGGCCCAAGTCAGAAGATGTATAGAAAGCCCAGCAAAGGGTTCAAAAGAGTAAAAGCCCAAAAAGATTAGGGTCCAAAAGGATAAACTATTTATTCCTGACCCAAATTTCGACCAGGAATTTTAAATTTCTTTCGGTCAGAAATTATGGGCTGATCCAAAAATAAGAAATCCTGACCCAAAAGAAAAAGAGGGTTGTCGACCAAAAAATAGCCCAGGTTCCTGATCGAATACTTCTGCTCGAAAATGACTTCGACCAGGTAAAATGGACAGGTAATTCGGTCAGAAGATGTAAAGAAAGCCCAGCAAAGGGTTCAAAAGAGTAAAAGCCCAAAAAGATCAGGGCCCAAAAGGATAAACTATTTATTCCTGACCCAAATTTTGACCACGAATTTTAAATTTCTTTCGGTCAGAAATTATGGGCTGATCCAAAAACAAGAAATCCTAACCCAAAAGAAAAAGAGGGTTGTCGACCAAAAAATAGCCCAGGTTCCTGATCGAATACTTCTGCTCGAAAATGACTTCGACCAAGGTAAAGTGGACAGGTAATTTGGTCAGAATCAGGGTCAAAAAAAGAGGGAAACCTGATCGAAATTCGACCAGGAAACCTAGTCGAATTCTTCTGCTCGAAAATAACTTCGACCAGGATAAAATAAAGGAGATAATTCGGTCAAAAAACAAAGATCCTGACCAAATTCGGTCAGGATTCTCCTCGACAAAATCCTGCTCGACAAGCCTTCGACCAGGGCACATTGAGGCTTATTTCGACCAGGTTTTATTTTAAAAAAATGTTTTCTGAAAAAGGATTATGTTTCTTGGAAAATTATAATTATTTTCTGGAAAATGGAAATACCTTAAAAATTCCAGAAATTAAGGAATAAATTCTGAAAATTAAGGAAAAAAATCCCGGAATGAAGGGAAAATTCCATAAAATTAGGAATAAATTCCAGAAATTAAGGAATAAATTCTGAAAATTAAGGAACAAATCCCGGAATTAAGGAAAAATTCCTATTAAAATTAGAAATAAATTTTAGAAATTAAGGAATAAATTCTGAAAATTAAGGAAAAATCCTAGAAATTAAGGGAAAATTCCTGGAAATTAAAGAAAATTCCCAGAAATTAATGGAAAATTACTGATAACTCCTAAATAATAGGAATAAAGGCAAATCGTTGTAAATGTGTAGGTCGCTCCATACTTTACGCAAAAAATGATACCCTATAAGGGAACAAATGAACTTAACTTCTGCGAAATCTTTTTACAGTTTCCGAGAAGTTGGGGGGCAAATGATAGGGAATAAAATAAACTCTGATTGCGTAATTAATATCGCATTCATTATATCAGAATTGGGCTGACAACTAGGCCCATTAAAAAGGGCCCAAAACTCTGAATATTAATTAATTTCGTAATTAATTAATAAAGGAAAAGTCAGCTGTTAAGATGAGTCCTGGTGGGAATATAAATCCTTGTAGATTGGCCTCCAAGGGACCTCATGGGATAAGGAATCAGTTTCCTACCTCTTAGGACTCCAATGTCCACTATAATTCTGAGACTTGCCCACCAAGTCTCCTAGATCCAGTCCAATTCCAGGACTTTCAGTGTCTAAGGGGTCTCACCCCCACCAATCAGAACTATATTTTTTGACTTGATCCTTGGCAATCAGCAAGGTACGTAGGCATCTTGTTAAGACAGATCGAGTCACGAGACAGAAGAACAGTCAAATCGAGCCTCGAAGCTCACAAACCCTAGTAGTAAGTACAACAATTAATATACCTTAGTTTTTAATCCATAACATCAATCATTTATTTAATTTAATTAAAAAAATATAAAAGACATAGATTTTGGTGGACTGAAATTCATAACTGCTTTTTACTTTCTCTCTCTTCCTCATCTGTATCTCACTCTTGTTCTACTCTCTCTTATTCTTCCGTATTTTCTCTAAATCTATCTAGTTTTTTAGTTTTAATCCATTAAACTTTATTTATCTAGTTTCAGAAAAAAATTAGTTGATTGTTGATGTAGTTAATTAGCTTCGAAAAAAAATTAGTTTCAGAAACTTTGTTCAAAAACACAGATTTAGTGATTGTTGATTTGTAAAGAGATACTCGGCTTCTCGATTGGATGTTTGAAGATGATTATAGCTTATTTGGATAAAATTAGAGTTAATTAAGGTAAATTATCTTATTTTTTATGTTTTGATATGTTGAAAAGCTTGTTTTTTGATTTGTTTAGGCTTTTTGTGATCTTAAGTTGTATAACGAATAGTTTTAGCTTAATATTTTAATTTTTTATGTGATTAATGTTAGTTGTGATTTGTTTATCTGAATCATATTCTCATATATTAGTGATTATATGATTATATGCTCGTCTATTAGTGATTGTTTGTGTGTTATATATTTTTGTATTAGTTAATCATGTATTAGTGATTATTTGTGTCTGATATACATAGAAATAGAGACTACAATAGTAGATATTAGCTTATAAGCAAGTAGAGAATGATAAAATCAGTTAGCGAGATCCAAAGAATAACAGATTTGTAGAGAAAAAAAGAAATTTGTTAGTTTGTTGTAATCGTATTCGTAATACATTATAATAATGTATCAATGATTTTTTATAATTACATTATAATAATTGCAGTGATTATACAATTTGTCAGTTATTGTGTTATATGTATTCAGTGATTGTTTTATATTTTTTTAGATTCGTTTTGCGGTGAGTCTTCTAGGAGTGGCAGTGATGTTGGTATTGGTGTTGTTACTGATCTTTCTTCAACAGAAAGCGAAAGTAGTGCGAGAAATTATATAATATTTCCCGGTGGTAATAGGTATTATATACTTAGTTGATTTGTTGAGAATGGCGTGCCTTATACTAATTATATTTTTGAGAGTGTAGATCAAGGTTACTGGTTTCATAAGGCTTATGCTCGTTCGGGTGGTTTTAGTGTTCGCAAAATAACTGAAAAAGAGATGATGGCGGTACTGTTCTGTTGGAACATTACGTTTGTAGCTGTGAAGGGTTCAATAATCCTAAGGATGATCCAATTTTTTTGAAGAATAAGCGTTCTGTTACTCGTAGGTGTGGATGTAAAGCAAAGATGATTTTGAATTATATGGTTCCGAATAAATATTTTGTGTACTGCTTTGTTGGGCATCATAAACATCCTTTGACATGTGAAAAAGGTATTCATTTTTTACGATCCAGTCATGAGATGAATACTAGTTTGAGAAATATTTGTTATAATGGTGTAATGGTGAATATTGGTGTTAGTAAGTCATTTAGTTTTGCCAAGGAAATGTATGGTGGATATGCTAATGTCGGTGCTTGTTACGACCGGTATCTTCGTGTAATATTATTTGTGGATTCGGTATAATATTAAAGCCGAATGAAAATATATTCAATGATTGTACGTTTGTGTGAGCGCAAATTTCTGCATTATAAATTTGCTTTATGTAGTATATGATTTTTCAAAGCAAGAGTTTATTTAATTTCTTTATTTTTGATTTATAAGGAATATTCTAACCCTTGAAAAAAATTTCTTTTAAAAGGTATTTTATTCACAAATTTTGAAAATGATTTTATAAAGTCTCTAAAAATCCAAGTTATTTTATGGTATAAATTTTATAATTTTTGAACTTGTATTTTATTTTATAAAAATAAATCATTATAAATTTTAATTGTCATATTTAGAAAATTACAAGAAAGCCCTTGCATGCAAACCACCCTCTCATTCTTTTCAAGGACAAAGAGGACAATTCCAACCCCACTAACTCTTATTTTTCTAGCCAATTTCCTTCTTTACCCTTGCATGCAAATTGAACCAAGTTCAAGTGGAAGGCTAATCATGTCAATTCCTAATTCCAGCCACTTTTGCCAATACAAAAACCATAAAACAAGCAAAGACATGATCATTTTCACTCATCACCCACACCACACTCATTCTTCTCTCCCTCCTCCTCCCTCACTCTCGGCCCTCCCTCTCTCACTCTCGGGTTTAGCCGAGAACCACCCCTCCCCATTTTTCTTCATTCCTCCACCAAGCTTCTACTCTTTATACAAGTAAATTTTATTTACCATACCATGATCATTCAGATTTCAAAGAGTTTTGAATAGAAGGTTTAAGTTTTGAAGTTGCATGTTAAGGTTCTAGTTGAAACTCAAAGTACAACCTTGATTCTTGTGAGTTTAGGGTTGTTTTTGAGAGGACTAAAAGGAATGGAGAAGTGCCAAGTCTTGAGAGGGAAACTCTTGATGATTCAATGGCCATTCCCATCCATTTCATTCGGCCATGACCATATGGGAGCCGAATGAATGGTCCTAGAGATCATTCTTGTTGTTTTGCTCAAATTTTGCATGTTTATGTGATAATGACTTGAATTTTTGTGGTGAAAATTTGATAAAACTCCTTGAATGCTAAGTGATCATCTAGGTATAGCTCATGCTAGGCTTGTATGTCAATTTTATGGTAGAATATATGTAGAAAATGTGTTGTTTTGGTTTGCAAAACCCGAGGACATGCATGCATGTGGATTTCTCTTAGAATGTTGTAAGATTTTGATCATTTGGAAAGATTTTGTTAGTGAGCCATAATTTCAGTAGGAATAATGTGTTAATATTGATTTATGCTTCTTGTTGCATGGTAATAATTCGTGGTTATCTTTTATAATATGCATATCTTGTGGTATCAAAAACTTAATGATTGGTGAGTTGAGAAATGTGATCTCTTTTGTTTTGCCATAATTGTACCTTAGGTAAGGATGATCTCACCCAAGGTTATTTTGAGAATAAGGGAGTTAGTTCAGTAGATTACCATGTATAAGTCTTGGTTTAAGTATTGGGATGTTGGTAGTTCAGTTTGTCAAGTCAAAACCTTGGAGAAATGAGAGTTATAGTTTCTGCAGAAAATCAGTTTAGTACCCTGAGGTTTAGAGTGAGTTTTGACCATGTCATTTATGTGCAATTTGAGGCCCAAGCCACCAGCAGTTAGTATTGGGAGTATATTTGTTTTAGGAGTTGGTTGGAGGTTTGCATGTCTTTTGGTTAGGTGCACAAGTAGAATAACAAAATCTGTCCAGCAGGGGACAGTTTTGTTGCAACTTAGAAATAGGAAGATTTGACCATGTCATGGGTAGGCCCTCATTTGGCCCTATTGGGCCTTAGTTAGAGGGAGTGTCTGAGAAGTGTTTCCAACCATAGTTCATAGGATATGAGTTAGAACCATGTGTCACAAGTTAATTCAAGTCAGGGCGTTTTCTGCCCAGAAAAACAGGGGAACCTTGGACTTTTAGCTTAGGCCCAAGAAGGCCCAAGCCAGGAACTTGAGCCACATCAAGTTTGTGAGATGCCCTTAGGTCAGGAGAGTCTTATGTAAAAGTTTTGAAGGAAAACTTGTAGTTTAAGAGTGCCTAATGCACTCAAGAAACTATAGTTGTCATTCTGAAATTTGCACCAGTGAGCGCTTTCACTTATCACATAGTTTTAGAACACTTAGAAGTGAGTATTAGGTCGACCACCATAGTTGTAAGATGGTATAATGTCAGTAGAGCTAAAGGCACAAGTGAGGGTCAATAGGTTTTGGATAATTTAGGAAAGGCACATCGAGTTAGGAAGCCCAAAATTAGAAGACCTTGTCTAGTTTAGCAACCAAGTGACTTAAGATGTGAGTCGAGATCATCCAAGCCTAGTGTTGCATTATGGTATATATGGTATTATTTGGTGTTAATATATGATATGTGAATATGTGGCTATGTGTGTACTCTTGTAATTTAAAAGTGAATATAAAATTAAGTGCGTATAGGCCTAAGTGCCATCCGTGTTTAATATCAAGTTGTAAATAGGTTAAGATGGTAAGAATATATTATAATGAGGATTATTATTATTATGTAGGATCTCGAGACGAGGGAAAACTTTCCATAAAGGTCGAGTGAAGCTCCAGTTGCTCCTACCAGTCAGACCAGACCAGCCTTTCTCAAGGCAAGTTATTCAACTTGACCTTCGTATTTACTATAAACAGTTCATATATATATATTGATGCAATTATCCTGAGTCATTTGATATGTTTTGTGTCAAGCGTATCTTTCATTTATCTTTGAATTATATAGAAATGCCATGAACCCTCGAGTATGTATTGCAAGTAGTTCAAAAGCCTTTTCATGATAGTTAAATGCCATGATAAAATGAAGAGTTGATATATTACTTGATTGATCCTCTTGATTAACATGCTGATGATTCCTAAGTATTGATATCTCATCCTGATACTTGAATCCCTATAGAACCTTACCTTGAACCCTGAAAGTCAGAAACTTATCAAAGTGATCTCTCATTGATTGATACCCCTATTTCTTATCCTAAAGCTTGACAACTCTGATATATTCTGAGCTAAAGAATCATTTCTTCATACCTTAACACCCATAGTATTCATGAAGCTTATCTTCTTGATGATCTAACACCTGTACCCTGACGAGAAACCATTACTTTAAGCCCAGTTTGGCATTACCCCTTTATATTATCCATTAGTCTCACTAAATTTTCCTGTCCAAGTTCTGACATATGAAAACCTTTTGGTTACCCTAATAGAGTAAAATTTTGTAAATCATGGCCCTGAGATTTAGTACCATATTTCCCGTGTTTTGAGTTGAGCTATAATCCCTTAATAAAAATGTTTACTGTTAAAAGAGATTTTGTTATAATTCGGCATCAGTTTTTGAAATAAATAAAATATGGGTTTTCAGTCCCAAAGGGGGGTAAATGTTTTCCTTGAATAGTGGATCTGGACTGAGATGCGAGTCCTTTCCACACTTATATTAGGCTTAAAAGTTGCCTAGGGATTCCCGTTAATGTTTTAGAACCCAGCGAGGTTCGGGATTACTTCGCGGCTGATCACCGGCTGTAATCCGTAGCGTCATAAAATGATTTTGATTAAGACATGATTTTAAAATTGTTTTGATACAAGCAAAATGATGCCATCTCATATAGTTTTATCTCTCGTTACCATTGGTTATGTCTTTCCATTGTCATTCTTTAATGTATATCTCGATTTATGTTTTGTGTCGTACTGTTAGCACTTGTTGAGCATTTGGCTCACTCCTTGCTTTACCCTGATATTACAGCTAGCAGCTATGGTTAGATTCAAGCAGACTGCCCGTAAGACCTGTGATGCTGATGCTTATGATCGAGCTCAGGTAGAATAATTAATAATAGTTTGTGTGAGGACTCGGTACTTTTAATTAGATGTAATAGTTGGTAGTGTTGGGCTGTTCCAAACCCTAAACTGTAAGATCTTGGAGTTGGTTGTGTATTCTTCTTTTAAAATATTGTAATAGTTATATTTAATTTGCTGTTTAAGTTGGGGGCATGACAGTGCTTCGCTGCAAGATTTTCGGAACTCCAATAAGGATTTGTAATTGTTTATTGGTGATAAGGATGCGCAGATGATGATTGACAAATTCAAACGTATACAAGAGAAATTTAAAGCCTTCTATTATGCATATGATGTTGATTCTGATGGCCGCCTCACAAAGCTATTTTGGGCTGATTCTATTGGTCGTAGGAATTTTGAATTGAATGGTGATACAATATCATTTAATGCAACATTTGATACAAACAGGTACTTGACAGCTATTTACTCTGATTGTACATTGAGTTTTATTAAAAGGTCAAGAAATGGACCATATTTTCCTGATCTTTTATGTTGTTTTTTCTATATAGTTTTAACTATTTTCTATTTTTTATTATTTATTTTTCCAGGTATAATTTGATTTTTGCACCATTCACTGGCGTTGACAAACATGACAGATGTGTAACTTTTGCATCATGTCTTCTTTCACATGAGAGTGTTGCGGATTACAGTTGGGTTTTTGTTCATCTTTTAAAGGCAATGGGACGGAATCACGTTTTAATTATTACAGATCAATGTCCTGCAATGAAGGTGTCTGTACGTGACGTATTTTCTGATGTCAATGGTATTGTTCGTAGTAAGCTTCGTTTATGCATGTGGCATATTATGGAAAAATTCCTAGTTAAGGTATTATAGTGCCATTTATAAGTGATTAAGACAATAATGTTTAGTGATATTTATTAGTGATTAAGATATATATGTTTGAACTTCTTTAATCATATGACAAGTTTATTTATCTTTAAAACATTTTATTTTGCTTGTTTTAGTTGAGTCTTTGGATGTGTGATTGATTTTTGTGTTATGTTTTGCTTGTTTTAGTTAAATCTCTCGATGTATGAAATGAAGAAATGATATTCATAATTCAAATATATTTTAATCAGTTTATTGTCGTTCGTTAATCACATTGAATGATTAGGAGATTAATCAGTTTATAGATTAATTTCCTTATCATTCAATGTGATTTCAGTAAAAATCAATCTTCCATGTGTTAGACCTATAAAATACCTTGTGAATACATAAAAATATACTCCTGAAAGTAGTTTCTGATAATAGTTTCTGAACCGATAAAAACATTCTTGTTCTCTAATCTTTTATTGATTTATTAATATGATGTTGTTTAGAAGATCAACTAGCATGGAGATTTTATAGTCTAACGTCACTGCTTTTATATTGTTCCTTGTGTTTTATATTATTTTTTATTGTGACAATAATGTTCTTTATCATTTTAGTTTTAAAATTTCATTAGGTTCCACTAATTTTTTGTTTTATTTATTTTTTATATTTTATTTTTTTTATAGCTTGGATGTGATGACCTCAATCTCGGGGTTAGGAAATGAGGACTCACACACCATTAAACTAATAATATCAACAGATATAATAAACCCCGATTAAATACTAACATGATCTAAACATGATTAAATTTGAGACAAGATTGCAACTACCAACCAAAATAAATAAATTACAACCCAAAATATTAATGAATTCAAATTTATTCGATTCCGAAATGGAATCGACAGATAACCCACTATATCTGAACCAACTTAAAGAATCCTTCCAACTACAATGCTTGCTCACACACACTGCTACCTGCTCTGGCATCTGGAAACCTATGACACGGTAGGGACTGCCAAGAACGCTCATGTGAGCTGAACGCCTAAGTCGGGCCATCTTCTTTCTTAACTGCCATGGTTAGAGCAAAGCAAATATAAATGAGCACAAAAGCTCAGCAAGTTACTATACAGCAGTTCTATAAAGCAATGACAATACCAATAGCATAATCTGAGGCATCCTACTTTTAAATCTCTAGGTAGCAGATTTCTTTCTTTGGGCTATAAAAGGTTATGAGGAAAGGTTTGGGCTTTCAGGAATCAAGACTTAAGATAGGGTGAAAGCCGACATTCATCACAAATCATTAACTGGATCTTAAAGGATCTTTCAGGTGGAAAACAAGTGTGGCGCCCTCCAAACCTGGGTCAGAAGTTTGGGGTCCACAACACATACACAATATATAAACATGTATATGAAATATTATTGGCAATGACCTTGCTTTACATAATCACGGATCGTAACATGTTAAAGTATGATAACAAGCCACAACATTAACTTTTATTACAACGTACCAAATCCCAACTAATTTAACTTACAACTGAGAATGAAATTATTCTTACAATCTTACTATCCCACTACCATAATAAGCTCCTTCTAGCCCGATCCAACTCAATCTGGAATCCTAGATCATACATTGAACTGGGAAACCTCGCTATCAATCGTGTCCTTTTTAACTGTAGAATACATAAAAATATACGCAAGAGTGAGCTAACTAGCTCAGCAAGTCACAATAACAATAACTGAGGTTAAACAATGATCAAATGAGATGATTAAGAGGAATCAAGTTTCTTGTTAACTAAACATTAGAATTGGATATTCATTTTAAATTTTAAAACCAAGGTTAGGTTACTGATTAGTCACGCACTAACCCCGAGCAAGGCACACACCTCTGCTGTACGAACTGGATCCAAGGCACACATTGGCCTAATTCGACCACGAATCTGGTCTGACCACGAATCTGGTCCACATAAAGAAAACTATCCAATTCTAAAGCAGTTCAATATGATAAACAATATAACTCAATAAAACAAAATCATAATTAACAGCAATAAAACATTTGTATAAGAGCATAGTGAAAATTCATGGGTACCACGAGGATATGTCAAAGTATATAAAAAAAATGGCCTTCAGCCTGTAGGAGAATCGGGTATTAGAGGAACAATGATTTTATAAGGTTTAATTCTTTGATGTCATAAGGTATGGTTGAGTATAAAAGTTTATGTATGTTCAAACAATTCTGTTCCAATATTTGGTATATGATGGGTATATATTTGTGGAGTAGTATCGTATTTGTGTAGTTTAGTATCTGGTAAACCAACAAGAAATGGTTCACAAAGAATAAGGCACTTACAGTATAAAACAGATCTATATTGAATACTTAACAATATGTCACGAGAGAATTTAGAAACATTTGCATTATATTTCGAAAAAGTTTTAGAAATACTTGCCTTACAGGGCTTTACAACTATTACTGTTCAACTCCGAGCCGACTCTGCCGCTCAGGCTTTAACGTCCAATCACTAGATCACATTGGATTCGACTTCGACACTCAAGTTTTTCTGTTGAAACTCTACTGAGCTCGTCGGCTGACCACTAGGTTATCTTTGGTCCAACGTCCACTTTCGGTTTCCCGACTAGAACCTACAGGTCGAAATACTATATGTTAGACACCCAGTTATGCTTGACATATCCTCGCTAGAGAGTTTACCTAGACGATAATGGTTCCGAATAAATATTTTGTGTAGTGCTTTGTTGGGAATCATAAACATCCTTTGACATGTGAAAAAGGTATTCATTTTTTACGATCCAGTCATGAGATGAATACTAGTTTGAGAAATATTTGTTATAATGGTGCAATGGTGAATATTGGTGTTAGTAAGTCATTTAGTTTTGCCAAGGAAATGTATGGTGGATATGCTAATGTCGGTGCTTGTTACGACCGGTATCTTTGTGTAATATTATTTGTGGATTCGGTATAATATTAAAGCTGAATGAAAATATATTCAATGATTGTACGTTTGTGTGAGTGCAAATTTCTGCATTATAAATTTGCTTTATGTAGTATATGATTTTTCAAAGCAAGAGTTTATTTAATTTCTTTATTTTTGATTTATAAGGAATATTCTAAGCCTTGGAAAAATTTTCTTTTAAAAGGTATTTTGTTCACAAATTTTGAAAATGATTTTATAAAGTCTCTAAAAATCCAAGTTAGTTTATGGTATAAATTTTATAATTTTTGAACTTGTATTTTATTTTATAAAAATAAATCATTATAAATTTTATTTGTCATATTTAACAAATTACAAGAAAGCCCTTGCATGCAAACCACCCTCTCATTCTTTTCAAGGACAAAGAGGACAATTCCAACCCCACTAACTCTTATTTTTCTAGCCAATTTCCTTCTTTACCCTTGCATGCAAATTGAACCAAGTTTAAGTGGAAGGCTAATCATGTCAATTCCTAATTCCAGTCACTTTTGCCAATACAAAAACCATAAAACAAGCAAAGACATGATCATTTTCACTCATCACCCACACCACACTCATTCTTCTCTCCCTCCTCCTCCCTCACTCTCGGCCCTCCCTCTCTCACTCTCGGGTTTAGCCGAGAACCACCCCCTCCCCATTTTTCTTTATTCCTCCACCAAGCTTCTACTCTTTATACAAGTAAATTTTATTTCCCATACCATGATCATTCATATTTCAAAGAGTTTTGAATAGAAAGTTTAAGTTTTGAAGTTGCATGTTAAGGTTCTAGTTGAAACTCAAAGTACAACCTTGATTCTTGTGAGTTTAGGGTTGTTTTTGAGAGGACTAAAAGGAATGGAGAAGTGCCAAGTCTTGAGAGGGAAACTCTTGATGATTTAATGGCCATTCCCATCCATTTCATTCGGCCATGACCATATGGGAGCCGAATGAATGGTCCTTGAGATCATTCTTGTTGTTTTGCTCAAATTTTGCATGTTTATGTGATAATGACTTGAATTTTTGTGGTGAAAATTTGATAAAACTCCTTGCATGCTAAGTGATCATCTAGGTATAGCTCATGCTAGGCTTGCATGTCAATTTTATGGTAGAATATATGTAGAAAATGTGTTGTTTTGGTTTGCAAAACCCGAGGACATGCATGCATGTTGATTTCTCTTAGAATGTTGTAAGATTTTGATCATTTGGAAAGATTTTGTTCGTGAGCTATAATTTCAGTAGGAATAATGTGTTAATATTGATTTATGCTTCTTGTTGCATGGTAATAATTCGTGGTTATCTTTTATAAAATGCATATCTTGTGGTTTCAAAAACTTAATGATTGGTGAGTTGAGAAATGTGATCTCTTTTGTTTTGCCATAATTGTACCTTAGGTAAGGATGATATCACCCAAGGTTATTTTGAGAATAAGGGAGTTAGTTCAGTAGATTACCATGTATAAGTCTTGGTTTAAGTATTGGGATGTTGATAGTTCAGTTTGTCAAGTCAAAACCTTGGAGAAATGAGAGTTATAGTTTCTGCAGAAAATCAGTTTAGTACCCTGAGGTTTAGAGTGAGTTTTGACCATGTCATTGATGTGCACTTTGAGGCCCAAGCCACCAGAAATTATTATTGGGAGTATATAAAAGGTTTTAGGAGTTGGTTGGAGGTTTGCATGTCTTTTGGTTAGGTGCACAAGTAGAATAACAAAATCTGTCCAGCAGGGGACAGTTTTGTTGCAACTTAGAAATAGGAAGATTTGACCATGTCATGGGTAGGCCCTCATTAGGACCTATTGGGCCTTAGTTAGAGGGAGTGTCAGAGAAGTTTTTCCAACCATAGTTCATAGGATATGAGTTAGAACCATGTGTCACAAGTTAATTCAAGTCAGGGCGTTTTCTGCCCAGAAAAACAGGGGAACCTTGGACTTTTAGCTTAGGCCCAAGAAGGCCCAAGCCAGGCCCTTGAGCCACATCAAATTTTTGAGATTCCCTTATGTCAGGAGAGTCTTGTGTAAAAGTTTTGAAGGAAAACTTGTTGTTTAAGAGTGCCTAATGCACTCAAGAAACTATAGTTGTCATTCTGAAATTTGCACCAGTGAGCGCTTTCACTTATCACATAGTTTTAGAACACTTAGAAGTGAGTATTATGTCGACCATCATAGTTGTAAGATGGTATAAGGTCAGTAGAGCTAAAGGCACAAGTGAGGGTCAATAGGTTTTGGATAATTTAGGAAAGGCACATCGAGTTAGGAAGCCCAAAATTAGAAGACCTTGTCTAGTTTAGCGACCAAGTGACTTAAGATGTGAGTCGAGATCATCCAAGCCTAGTTTTGCATTATGGTATATATGGTGTTATTTGCTGTTAATATATGATATGTGAATATGTGGCTATGTGTGTACTCTTGTAATTTAAAAGTGAATATAAAATTAAGTGCGTATAGGCCTTAGTGCCATCCGTGTTTAATATAAAGTTGTAAATAGGTTAAGATGGTAAGAATATATTATAATGAGGATTATTATTATTATGAACCCTGAAAGTCAGAAACTTATCAAAGTGATCTCTCATTGATTGATACCCCTCTTTCTTATCCTAAAGCTTGACAACTCTGATATATCCTGAGCTAAAGAATCATTTCTTCATACCTTAACACCCATAGTATTCATGAAACTTATCTTCTTGATGATCCAACACCTGTACCCTGACGAGAAACCATTACTTTAAGCCCAGTTTGGCATTACCCCTTTATATTATCCATTAGTCTCACTAAATTTTCCTATCCAAGTTCTTACATATGAATACCTTTTGGTTATCCTAATAGAGTAAAATTTTGTAAATCATGGCCCTGAGATTTAGTACCATATTTCCCGTGTTTCGAGTTGATCTATAATCCCTTAATAAAAATGTTTACTGTTAAAAGAGATTTTATTATAATTCGGCATCAGTTTTTGAAATAAATAAAATATGGGTTTTCAGTCCCAAAGGGGGATAAATGTTTTCCTTGAATAGTGGATCTGGACTGAGACGCGAGTCCTTTCCATACTTATATCAGGCTTAAAAGTTGCCTAGGGATTCCCGTTAATATTTTAGAACCCAGCGAGGTTCGGGATTACTTCGCGGCTGATCACCGGCTGTAATCCGTAGCGTCATAAAATGATTTTGATTAAGACATGATTTTAAAATTGTTTTGATACAAGCAAAATGATGCCATCTCACATAGTTTTATCTCTCGTTACCATTGGTTATGTCTTTCCATTGCCATTCTTTAATATATATCTCGATTTATGTTTTGTGTCGTACTGTTAGCACTTGTTGAGCATTTGGCTCACTCCTTGCTTTACCCTGATATTACAGCTAGCAGCTATGGTTAGATTCAAGCAGACTGCCCGTAAGACTTGTGATGCTGATGCTTATGATCGAGCTCAGGTAGAATAAGTAATAATACTTTGTGTGAGGACTCGGTACTTTTAATCAGATGTAATAGTTGGTAGTGTTGGGCTGTTCCAAACCCTAAACTGTAAGATCTTGGAGTTGGTCGTGTATTCTTCTTCTAAAATATTGTAATAGTTATATTTAATTTGCTGTTTAAGTTGGGGGCTTGACAGGTTTTGGTATCAGAGCTATGGTTTAGAGTCCCTGGACAGCCCAAATAGGTTATAGGATATGTGTGTAGGTTATAGATAATATGCGAGAGAGTAGGTTAAGTAAATTATTATTAATACTCCTCTTATTGGTTATCAGCAAAGGGCGCATTCCTCGTCATCCTCTGGGTCGGACGACACTATTGCTTTCATAGTGTATGCTGAGTTGAGGCGCGAGTTCGACATGCTTCAGGGCAAGTACGACCGACTGATAGACCGACTGAAGAACGTGTATCCGGACAGCCGAAACTACGAAGGGAAGCCCAATGAGCAGATGACTGCGAGACTTGAGACCTTGGTTCAGTACGTCAACACTAAGCTTGAGGAGATGCCAGCGCACCGGGACCGTACCAGCCAGTATGTCATTCAGATGGTGGCGGATGAGCTCCAGAGCATTGTGAAGACGCTTCGAGAGGAAAAGACTACCAAGCCCCGTTCAGATGGAGTGGAGCCTTAGTTCTTTCCATTTACCTTTCATGTTGTTGTACTATCAGACTCTATGGAATCCCCAGTTATTTCCGTTGTTTCCTTTAAATAAGCCTGTTATTCCTAGAATCAGACTTTGTCCCAATCCTATGTATTGTGACCTTTAAAATTTCAATAATTATGTTCTATTGTCCCATTTGCTCTCAACTGTTATTTTACGTTTTTATATGCATCATCATAACTGCTTAATTTGGAAACTTGACCCCATATGTAAATAAGAATGCCATGCGATACCCTCGATTCATTTTATCATTCATATATGTTTTGACATAACTCTTATTTCAGGATTATGCCTCCCAAAAAGAAGAACCCAACAACCACATCCACCACAGACCCAAATATTCTTCGACTACTAGAAACTTTGCAACAGTAAACCAATGCTATAGCTCAACAACAACTAACTCTTCAACAACGAATTGAAAACCAAGATAACCATGAGCCACACCAACCACCTGAACCACCAGTACCACCTAGACAAATTGTCACTTTCAAGTCTTTTTCAGAATGTGAATCCACCTGCATTTCATGATACCACTGATCCAGTGATAGCTAACACATGGATCAAGGAAATGGAAAGGGCTTTTGAGTTGGTACAGTTAGGAGACGATCAGAAGACGCCGTATGCTACTTATTTCTTGAAGGGAGAAGTCATCTATTGGTGGGAATCAGTAAAAGCTATGGAAGTCACTCAGCAGGTTTCTTGGGAGAGATTTAAGAATTTATTTCTGGATAAGTATTACCCTAATTACATGCAGAATCAGATGGAGCTAAAATTTCTTGAGTTGAAGCAAGGGAACATGACTGTATTGGAGTATGAGAAGAAGTTCACTGAGTTGTCAAGGTTTGTGACAAAGTATACCAGCACTGAGGAGGAAAAAGCAAAGAAATTTCAGTAAGGATTGGAGCCTTGGATCAGAGATAGGGTGGCTATGTTTGAGCTTGAAACTTATGTGGGAGTAGTACAGAAAGCTGCTCTGATTGAGAATAATAGGATGCAGTCAAGGAAAGAGAGGGATAACAAGAAGAGGAAGGTTCCATTTTATAGAGAAAAGTCTGAAGCCGGAAGTTCACAAGATTGGAATGTAAAGAGGATTGGTTTCCAGAAGGGCGGAAATTTTCAAAAGAAAGGAAATTTGGGTAAAAGGCAAGAATCGAAGGGGAACAATGAGGCAAGCCAAGGGCAAGTTGGAGAAAACAGGTTCTAGAGGCCAGAATGCAAGCACTACAGAAGAAGGCGCCCCAGAGTGTGTAATAAGCTGAGCATGACATGCTACAGGTGCAATCAGAAGGGACATTTGGCGAATGAGTGCAAGATGCCGAAGCCAGGAGTTACGTGTTACAAGTGTGGGAAGACTGGACACATAGCTAGGGAGTGCAAGGCAACTGGACCAGTCAAAGCTTTAATGAACGTGGCAAGTACCAGTGCAAGCGTGCCAGCTGAGGTATTGGAATTACCTCCACCACCCGCACCAACCCCGCAAGCAACAGCAAGGACATTTGATCTGAAGATGAAGGATGCTGTACAGAATTCGGAGGTGATAGCAGGTACACTTTTACTCAATAATGTCAAAGCTAAAGTATTGATTGATTTGGGAGCAACAAGATCTTTCATATCAGAATCTTTTGTTGATAAGCTTCAATGTGAGAAAATGATTATGAGTGGGGTAGTAAATGTGGTAATTGCGAACCAAGAGAAGATTCCTGTGAATCAATTCTGTCCAAAGTGTGAGATCGACATTTCAGGATATAAGTTTTTAGCCGACTTGATACTCTTCAAGTTGGGGGAGTTTGATATAATTCTAGGAATGGATTGGTTAGGAGAGAATAACGCTCAGATTAATTGTAAGACCAAGAAAGTGTATTTAAAGATGAAGAGTGGAGAGAAGGTAGTATTTAAGGGGCAGAGGCAAGAGCAACTATTTCTTACAATTGTTCAGGCTAAGAAGCTACTTAAAAAAGGTTGTGAGTCGTTCCTAGCTTATGTAGTGGATTCGGAAAAAGGCAGCCCCAGCATGGAAGATATCCCTGTAGTTAACGAGTTCCCAGATGTGTTTCCCGACGAACTACCAGGCTTACCACCAGATCGATAAATCGAGTTCGAGATCAACCTTGCTCCAGGAACGGAACCAGTTTCAAAGGCCCCATATAGGATGGCACCAGCAGAAATGAAAGAGTTGGCAAGCCAGCTACAAAGAATTGTTGGATAAGGGAGTGATACGGCCAAGTGCGTCGCCATGGGGAGCACCTGTTTTGTTTGTAAAGAAGAAAGATGGGAGTATGCATCTATGCATAGATTATCGGGAGTTGAATAAGGTAACGATCAAGAACCGCTACCCGCTACCAAGGATATATGACCTTTTTGATCAGTTGAAGGGAGCAAAATGCTTTTCAAAGATTGACTTGAGATCGGGATACCATCAATTAAAGAAGAAGATGTTCCCAAGACCGCATTCAGGACCAAATATGGGCATTATGAATTCCTAGTAATGCCGTTTGGACTGACCAACGCTCCGGCCGCATTTATGGATCTGATGAATCGGGTATTTAAGAAGTATTTGGACAAATTTGTCGTGGTATTTATTGATGACATCCTTATTTATTCTAAATCGGAAGAAGAACATAAGCAGTACCTCTGGATAACATTGGAAATACTCCGATAAGAGAAGTTGTATGCCAAGTTTACTAAATGTGAGTTTTGGTTAAAGGAAGTTCAATTTTTGGGGCATGTCATTGGAAATGAGGGAGTTAAAGTGGATCCGGCAAAGATTGAGGCAGTTATGAGTTGGGAGAGGCCAAAGACTCCTACGGAAGTGCGAAGTTTTCTAGGATTGGCCGGATACTATAGAAGATTCGTCAAGGATTTCTCAAAGATCGCCACGCCATTGACCAAGTTAACCAGAAAGAATCAAAAGTTTGAATGGAATGCAGAATGTGAGGATAGCTTTCAAGAGTTGAAGCAGAAGTTGGTAACAGCTCCGGTGTTGGTACTTCCAGATGATCAAGGGAACTTTGTAATATTCAGCGACGCTTCACATAAGGGTTTGGGTTGTGTGTTGATGCAACACAGTAAAGTGATCGCATATGCGTCAAGACAGTTGAAACCGCATGAGTTAAAGTACCCGACGCATGACTTGGAACTAGCCGCCATAGTGTTCGTACTTAAGATTTGGAGACATTACCTCTACGGAGAGAAGTGTGAAATCTACACGGATCACAAGAGTTTAAAGTACATTTTTTACTCAGAAAGAGCTCAATATGAGGCAGAGGAGATGGCTGGAATTGATCAAGGACTATGACTGTTCGATAAATTACCATCTTGGAAAGGCGAATGTAGTGGCCGATGCTCTGAGTAGGAAGGAGAAACTGAATATGATGATAACATCAAAAGAGTTATCTGAAGAAATTGAAAGATTGGAATTGGAACTTTGTGCTTATGGAAAAGTCGAGGAAGTTTGTCGTGCAATGACGTTTCAGCCAACACTAGTGGAAAAGATAAAGAAGTGTCAAGAAGAAGTAATGGAGAAAGAGAAGAATCAGTTATCTGGAGAGGAGATTAATACTCAAAGGGATGAGCTAGGGATACTAAGGTTTTCATCCAGAATATGGATTCCTCATGTACTTGAATTAAAGAATGAGATCCTCCATGAAGCCCACAATTCGAAATTTTCAATCCACCTGGGAAGCACCAAGATGTATCGAGACTTAAAGAAGAACTTTTGGTGGCCAAATATGAAGCGAGACGTGGCAGAATGGGTTGCGAAGTGCTATACTTGTCAGAAAGTGAAGGCAGAACATCAACGACCAAGCGGATTAATTCAGCCCTTGAAGATTCCAGAATGGAAATGGGAAAATATCGCTATGGACTTTATAGTAGGACTACCGCGAACGAAATCCGGGCATGACGCAATATGGGTTATAGTTGATCGTCTTACGAAGTCGGCGCATTTCCTTCCAATTAATGAGAAGTCATCACTGGACAAGTTGGTTTATCTATATGGGCGCGAAATTGTACTAAGGCATGGAGTACCCGTATCAATAGTTTTAGACAGAGATCCCCAATTTAACTCGAGATTCTGGAAGTAATTTCAGGAATGTCTTGGCACGAAGTTGAATATGAGCACGACATACCACCCGCAGACTGATGGCCAGAGTGAAAGGACAATTCAAACAATTGAAGACATGTTGCGCAGTTGTGCAATCAATTTTGCAGGAAGTTGGGACGACCACTTGCCGTTGATTGAATTCTTTTATAACAACAGCTATCATTACAGTATCGGCATGCCACCATACGAAGCTTTGTACGGGAGAAAATGTAGATCACCAACAAATTGGGATGAAGTAGGGGAAGGAATAATTCTCGGCTCAGAATTGGTACAACAGTTGCATGACACAGTCAAGTTAATTCAGAAAAGGTTGCTTGCTGCTCAAGATAGACAGAGGAAGTATGCGGATCCAGCGCGTAAGGATGTTCAATTCCAAATTGGCGAAGCTGTGTTGCTGAAGGTGTCACCTAGAAAAGGGTTGATGAGATTTAGCCAGAAAGGGAAGTTAGCACCTAGATACATATGTCCTTTTGAGATTTTGAGTCAAGTAGGAAAGGTGGCCTACGAGTTGGCCTTACCACCTCAGTATCAGCATGTGCATAATGTGTTCCATGTGTCGTTGCTTAAGAAGTACAATCCTGATGCTAGCCATGTGATAGAATATGAACCTGTAGAAATTTAGGCAGACTTGTCATTTGTGGAGCAACCGGTTAAATACTCGACTGGCAAGTAAAGAGTCTTAGGAATAAGTCGGTAAAGATAGTGAAAGTGCTTTGGAGGAACCCTAAGGTCGAAGAATCGACTTGGGAGTTAGAGTCTGATATGCGTTCCCGGTATCCTCATCCGTTCTCTTAGATTCTGGGGACAGAATCCCTTAAGGGGGAGAGGATGTTACGACCGTTATCTTCGTGTAATATTAAAGCCGAATGAAAATATATTCAATGATTGTACGTTTGTGTGAGTGCAAATTTCTGCATTATAAATTTGCTTTATGTAGTATATGATTTTTCAAAGCAAGAGTTTATTTAATTTCTTTATTTTTGATTTATAAGGAATATTCTAAGCCTTGGAAAAATTTTCTTTTAAAAGGTATTTTGTTCACAAATTTTGAAAATGATTTTATAAAGTCTCTAAAAATCCAAGTTATTTTATGGTATAAATTTTATAATTTTTGAACTTGTATTTTATTTTATAAAAATAAATAATTATAAATTTTAATTGTCATATTTAGCAAATTACAAGAAAGCCCTTGCATGCAAACCACCCTCTCATTCTTTTCAAGGACAAAGAGGACAATTCCAACCCCACTAACTCTTATTTTTCTAGCCAATTTCCTTCTTTACCCTTGCATGCAAATTGAACCAAGTTTAAGTGGAAGGCTAATCATGTCAATTCCTAATTCCAGTCACTTTTGCCAATACAAAAACCATAAAACAAGCAAAGACATGATCATTTTCACTCATCACCCACACCACACTCATTCTTCTCTCCCTCCTCCTCCCTCACTCTCGGCCCTCCCTTTCTCACTCTCGGGTTTAGCCGAGAACCACCCCCTCCCCATTTTTCTTTATTCCTCCACCAAGCTTCTACTCTTTATACAAGTAAATTTTATTTCCCATACCATGATCATTCATATTTCAAAGAGTTTTGAATAGAAAGTTTAAGTTTTGAAGTTGCATGTTAAGGTTCTAGTTGAAACTCAAAGTACAACCTTGATTCTTGTGAGTTTAGGGTTGTTTTTGAGAGGACTAAAAGGAATGGAGAAGTGCCAAGTCTTGAGAGGGAAACTCTTGATGATTTAATGGCCATTCCCATCCATTTCATTCGGCCATGACCATATGGGAGCCGAATGAATGGTCCTTGAGATCATTCTTGTTGTTTTGCTCAAATTTTGCATGTTTATGTGATAATGACTTGAATTTTTGTGGTGAAAATTTGATAAAACTCCTTGCATGCTAAGTGATTATCTAGTTATAGCTCATGCTAGGATTGAATGTCAATTTTATGGTAGAATATATGTAGAAAATGTGTTGTTTTGGTTTGCAAAACCCGAGGACATGCATGCATGTGGATTTCTCTTAGAATGTTGTAAGATTTTGATCATTTGGAAAGATTTGGTTAGTGAGCCATAATTTCAGTAGGAATAATGTGTTAATATTGATTTATGCTTCTTGTTGCATGGTAATAATTCATGGTTATCTTTTATAAAATGCATATCTTGTGGTTTCAAAAACTTAATGATTGGTGAGTTGAGAAATGTGATCTCTTTTGTTTTGCCATAATTGTACCTTAGGTAAGGATGATCTCACCCAAGGTTATTTTGAGAATAAGGGAGTTAGTTCAGTATATTACCATGTATAAGTCTTGGTTTAAGTATTGGGATGTTGGTAGTTCAGTTTGTCAAGTCAAAACCTTGGAGAAATGAGAGTTATAGTTTCTGCAGAAAATCAGTTTAGTACCCTGAGGTTTAGAGTGAATTTTGACCATGTCATTGATGTGCACTTTGAGGCCCAAGCCACCAGAAGTTAGTATTGGGAGTATATAAAAGGTTTTAGGAGTTGGTTGGAGGTTTGCATGTCTTTTGGTTAGGTGCACAAGTAGAATAACAAAATTTGTCCAGCAGGGGACAGTTTTGTTGCAACTTAGAAATAGGAAGATTTGACCATGTCATGGATAGGCCCTCATTAGGTCCTATTGGGCCTTAGTTAGAGGGAGTGTCTGAGAAGTTTTTCCAACCATATTTCATAGGATATGAGTTAGAACCATGTGTCACAAGTTAATTCAAGTCAGGGCGTTTTTTGCCCAGAAAAACAGGAGAACCTTGGACTTTTAGCTTAGGCCCAAGAAGGCCCAAGCCAGTCCCTTGAGCCACATCAAGTTTGTGAGATGCCCTTAGGTCAGGAGAGTCTTATGTAAAAGTTTTGAAGGAAAACTTGTAGTTTAAGAGTGCCTAATGCACTCAAGAAACTATAGTTGTCATTCTGAAATTTGCACCAGTGAGCGCTTTCACTTATCACATAGTTTTAGAACACTTAGAAGTGAGTATTAGGTCGACCACCATAGTTGTAAGATGGTATAAGGTCAGTAGAACTAAAGGCACAAGTGAGGGTCAATAGGTTTTGGATAATTTAGGAAAGGCACATCGAGTTAGGAAGCCCAAAATTAGAAGACCTTGTCTAGTTTAGCAACCAAGTGACTTAAGATGTGAGTCGAGATCATCCAAGCCTAGTGTTGCATTATGGTATATATGGTGTTATTTGGTGTTAATATATGATATGTGAATATGTGGCAATGTGTATACTCTTGTAATTTAAAAGTGAATATAAAATTAAGTGCGTATAGGCCTAAGTGCCATCTGTGTATAATATCAAGTTGTAAATAGGTTAAGATGGTAAGAATATATTATAATGAGGATTATTATTATTATGTAGGATCTCGAGACGAGGGAAAACTTGTCATAAAGGTCGAGTGAAGCTCCAGTTGCTCCTACCAGTCAGACCAGACCAGCCTTTCTCAAGGCAAGTGATTCAACTTGACCTTCGTATTTACTATAAACAGTTCATATATATATTGATGCAATTATCCTGAGTCATTTGATATGTTTTGAATCAAGCGTATCTTTCATTTATCTTTGAATTATATAGAAATGCCATGAACCCTCGAGTATGTATTGCAAGTAGTTCAAAAGCCTTTTCATGATAGTTAAATGCCATGATAAAATGAAGAGTTGATATATTACTTGATTGATCATCTTGATTAACATGCTGATGATTCCTAAGTATTGATATCTCATCCTGATACTTGAATCCCTATAGAACCTTACCTTGAACCCTGAAAGTCAGAAACTTATCAAAGTGATCTCTCATTGATTGATACCCCTATTTCTTATCCTAAAGCTTGACAACTCTGATATATTCTGAGCTAAAGAATCATTTCTTCATACCTTAACACCCATAGTATTCATGAATCTTATCTTCTTGATGATCTAACACCTGTACCCTGACGAGAAACCATTACTTTAAGCCCAGTTTGGCATTACCCCTTTATATTATCCATTAGTCTCACTAAATTTTCCTGTCCAAGTTCTGACATATGAAAACCTTTTGGTTACCCTAATAGAGTAAAATTTTGTAAATCATGGCCCTGAGATTTAGTACCATATTTCCCGTGTTTTGAGTTGAGCTATAATCCCTTAATAAAAATGTTTACTGTTAAAAGAGATTTTGTTATAATTCGGCATCAGTTTTTGAAATAAATAAAATATGGGTTTTCAGTCCCAAAGGGGGTAAATGTTTTCCTTGAATAGTGGATCTGGACTGAGATGCGAGTCCTTTCCACACTTATATTAGGCTTAAAAGTTGCCTAGGGATTCCCGTTAATGTTTTAGAACCCAGCGAGGTTCGGGATTACTTCGCGGCTGATCACCGGCTGTAATCCGTAGCGTCATAAAATGATTTTGATTAAGACATGATTTTAAAATTGTTTTGATACAAGCAAAATGATGCCATCTCATATAGTTTTATCTCTCGTTACCATTGGTTATGTCTTTCCATTGTCATTCTTTAATGTATATCTCGATTTATGTTTTGTGTCGTACTGTTAGCACTTGTTGAGCATTTGGCTCACTCCTTGCTTTACCCTGATATTACAGCTAGCAGCTATGGTTAGATTCAAGCAGACTGCCCGTAAGACCTGTGATACTAATGCTTATGATCGAGCTCAGGTAGAATAAGTAATAATAGTTTGTGTGAGGACTCGGTACTTTTAATTAGATGTAATAGTTGGTAGTGTTGGGCTGTTCCAAACCCTAAACTGTAAGATCTTGGAGTTGGTTGTGTATTCTTCTTTTAAAATATTGTAATAGTTATATTTAATTTGCTGTTTAAGTTGGGGGCATGACAGTGCTTCGCTGCAAGATTTTCGGAACTCCAATAAGGATTTGTAATTGTTTATTGGTGATAAGGATGCGCAGATGATGATTGACAAATTCAAACGTATACAAGAGAAATTTAAAGCCTTCTATTATGCATATGATGTTGATTCTGATGGCCGCCTCACAAAGCTATTTTGGGCTGATTCTATTGGTCGTAGGAATTTTGAATTGAATGGTGATACAATATCATTTAATGCAACATTTGATACAAACAGGTACTTGACAGCTATTTACTCTGATTGTACATTGAGTTTTATTAAAAGGTCAAGAAATGGACCATATTTTCCTGATCTTTTATGTTGTTTTTTCTATATAGTTTTAACTATTTTCTATTTTTTATTATTTATTTTTCCAGGTATAATTTGATTTTTGCACCATTCACTGGCGTTGACAAACATGACAGATGTGTAACTTTTGCATCATGTCTTCTTTCACATGAGAGTGTTGCGGATTACAGTTGGGTTTTTGTTCATCTTTTAAAGGCAATGGGACGGAATCACGTTTTAATTATTACAGATCAATGTCCTGCAATGAAGGTGTCTGTACGTGACGTATTTTCTGATGTCAATGGTATTGTTCGTAGTAAGCTTCGTTTATGCATGTGGCATATTATGGAAAAATTCCTAGTTAAGGTATTATAGTGCCATTTATAAGTGATTAAGACAATAATGTTTAGTGATATTTATTAGTGATTAAGATATATATGTTTGAACTTCTTTAATCATATGACAAGTTTATTTATCTTTAAAACATTTTATTTTGCTTGTTTTAGTTGAGTCTTTGGATGTGTGATTGATTTTTGTGTTATGTTTTGCTTGTTTTAGTTAAATCTCTCGATGTATGAAATGAAGAAATGATATTCATAATTCAAATATATTTTAATCAGTTTATTGTCGTTCGTTAATCACATTGAATGATTAGGAGATTAATCAGTTTATAGATTAATTTCCTTATCATTCAATGTGATTTCAGTAAAAATCAATCTTCCATGTGTTAGACCTATAAAATACCTTGTGAATACATAAAAATATACTCCTGAAAGTAGTTTCTGATAATAGTTTCTGAACCGATAAAAACATTCTTGTTCTCTAATCTTTTATTGATTTATTAATATGATGTTGTTTAGAAGATCAACTAGCATGGAGATTTTATAGTCTAACGTCACTGCTTTTATATTGTTCCTTGTGTTTTATATTATTTTTTATTGTGACAATAATGTTCTTTATCATTTTAGTTTTAAAATTTCATTAGGTTCCACTAATTTTTTGTTTTATTTATTTTTTATTTTTTATTTTTTTTATAGCTTGGATGTGATGACCTCAATCTCGGGGTTAGAAAATGAGGACTCACACACCATTAAACTAATATTATCAACAGATATAATAAACCCCGATTAAATACTAACATGATCTAAACATGATTAAATTTGAGACAAGATTGCAACTACCAACCAAAATAAATAAATTACAACCCAAAATATTAATGAATTCAAATTTATTCGATTCCGAAATGGAATCGACAGATAACCCACTATATCTGAACCAACTTAAAGAATCCTTCCAACTACAACGCTTGCTCACATACACTGCTACCTGCTCTGGCATCTGGAAACCTATGACACGGTAGGGACTGCCAAGAACGCTCATGTGAGCGGAACGCCTAAGTCGGGCCATCTTCTTTCTTAACTGCCATGGTTAGAGCAAAGCAAATATAAATGAGCACAAAAGCTCAGCAAGTAACTATACAGCAGTTCTATAAAGCAATGACAATACCAATAGCATAATCTGAGGCATCCTACTTTTAAATCTCTAGGTAGCAGATTTCTTTCTTTGGGCTATGAAGGGTTATGAGGAAAGGTTTGGGCTTTCAGGAATCAAGACTTAAGATAGGGTGAAAGCCGACATTCATCACAAATCATTAACTGGATCTCAAAGGATCTTTCAGGTGGAAAACAAGTGTGGCGCCCTCCAAACCTGGGTTAGAAGTTTGGGGTCCACAACACATACACAATATATAAACATGTATATAAAATATTATTGGCAATGACCTTGCTTTACATAATCACGGATCGCAACATGTTAAAGTATGATAACAAGCCACAACATTAACTTTTATTACAACGTACCAAATCCCAACTAATTTAACTTACAACTGATAATGAAATTATTCTTACAATCTTACTATCCCACTACCATAATAAGCTCCTTCTAGCCCGATCCAACTCAATCTGGAATCCTAGATCATACATTGAACTGGGAAACCTCACTATCAACCGTGTCCTTTTTAACTGTAGAATACATAAAAATATACGCAAGAGTGAGCTAACTAGCTCAGCAAGTCACAATAACAATAACTGAGGTTAAATAATGATCAAACGAGATGATTAAGAGGAATCAAGTTTCTTGTTAACTAAAGATTAGAATTGGATATTTATTTTAAATTTTAAAACCAAGGTTAGGTTACTGATTAGTCACGCACTAACCCCGAGCAAGGCACACACCTCTGCTCTACGAACTGGATCCAAGGCACACATTGGCCTAATTCGACCATGAATCTGGTCTGACCACGAATCTGGTCCACATAAAGAAAACTATCCAATTCTAAAGCAGTTCAATATGATAAACAATATAACTCAATAAAACAAGATCATAATTAACAGCAATAAAATATTTGTATAAGAGCATAGTGAAAATTCATGGGTACCACGAGGATATGTCAAAGTATATAAAAGAAATGGCCTTCAGCCTGTAGGAGAATCGGGTATTAGAGGAACAATGATTTTATAAGGTTTAGTTCTTTGATGTCATAAGGTATGGTTGAGTATAAAAGTTTATGTATGTTCAAACAATTATGTTCCAATATTTGGTATATGATGGGTATATATTTGTGGAATAGTATCGTATTTGTGTGGTTTAGTATCTGGTAAACCAACAAGAAATGGTTCACAAAGAATAAGGCACTTACAGTATAAAACAGAGCTATATTGAATACTTAACAATATGTCACGAGAGAATTTAGAAACATTTGCATTATATTTCGAAAAAGTTTTAGAAATACTTGCCTTACAGGGCTTTACATCTATTACTGTTCAACTCCGAGCCGACTCTGCCGCTCAGGCTTTAACGTCCAATCACTAGATCACATTGGATTCGACTTCGACACTCAAGTTTTTCTGTTGAAACTCTACTGAGCTCGTCGACTGACCACTAGGTTATCTTTGGTCCAACATCCACTTTCGGTTTCCCGACTAGAACCTACAGGTCGAAATACTATATGTTAGACACCCAGTTATGCTTGACATATCCTCGCTAGAGAGTTTACCTAGACGATAATGATTCCCGACTCGTTATTATATATATTTTTATATTGCATACAGAAATCAGGGTTCACGTACTCAAAACTCGACTAGGTTACCATTTTCGGAAAACATATATACTTGTTGCTTTAGAAAACAGGGTTGTCGGCTATAATTTATAAAATATATTCTTAGGACACGCAGGTACATTTTATAAAATAGGGTTATTAACCATATACCACAATATGCAGGTAGGCTCGCACAACATTTATTTATAAGTATATAACTATGTACACTCGACTGATATTCCCGATATTTTACAGTGCACGCTTCCGGAATTTGGGCAGCGTCTCCTTTGTTTATCGGATTACCTGTCGAACAAAATCGACGTCAATAACAACAAATCACAAATCACAATCCAATTTTTCACAATTATACAACCATTCACATACGAAACTAATTACATGACTCATTTTATTTATTTTATAAAATTAGGATTCATCACCATCCACCGTTGACTCACCGAAGTTCATCGTCAACGGGGGTACAATTTATTGGCACCCGATATAATACAGGTTCCCAAATAAATTACACCGATTAATATAATTTCCCGCAACAAAAGTTTTGATTGTACGAATATTATTCATTTATTATCCTGTAGAAAAAGGAAAATAGAAATTAAAATTATAACAATCAGCCCATTGCAGAACCGGCCCAACAGTCGAGCCCAATAACACAGCCCAACTGTAAAGCCCACACACAAAAACACAACCACCACTTCCACCCCACACACGGCCTCACGGCCGCCACACACGCACACGACACCATCACACACAACACGAATACACACACACATCACAAAACACAGGAGCACAAAAATATATACATAGATGTATATATATGTGTGCAAGCAACTGATCACAACAGAACTGAAGCAAGCCGGGAGTATTACCGGAATTAGAGCTACCGGAGGTAACGCCGGAGATGAAAGGAAGAAACGAAAGGAAGAAAGAAAAAGAAACTGAGAAACGAGGGAGAAGAGGGAGAAGAGGGTAAACAGGGAGAGAGAGACGAGGCGTGTGTAGCAAAACAGGGGGGTTGTTTCTTATATTTTTTTCTAACAGTGATTGCAACTCCGCATAAGCAGTAAACACGTGTCATCTTCTGAAATATAATGTAGACACACAGTATTTAAGATAATTACGTAAGTTTTGCGGCTCGATTTTCTCCAAAATTTGAAATTAACGAATTGAGGTGCACGAAAAATAATTTCAGAACATTACGGAAATAATTTCAAAATGTAATAAATATCCCGGAGTTTACAAAAACATATGTTTCGAAATTATAAAATGATTTCTGAAATGCAATTTATACCCGCTTTTAACAATTAAATAAATCAACGCGCGGGTAAAATTAATCCCAAAAATTTCCAAATTAACTTTAAAATTCCCAGGATATTCCAAACTTAGATAAATATGAGTTTCATAATTTTTGAAAAATTCTGGAATTAAATACGGATTTTACGAATAAATGCAATCGGAAAATCGTACAGGGCTAAATAATCAATGAAATATTGATTTCTAAATTTTATAAAATCATAAAAATAATTATTGTAATTATAAAACCATAAAAACAATTTTAGAGACATTCCAAATATTTATATAAATAAATTTTAAAAGTGAAAAAAATTCAGTACACTCACTAATTAATTACGCGAACAACCCGGTACACCATAAATCATACATAGATAATAATAAAAAAACACATAGCTGATAGAAGCTATACACATATTTTATTTATTTAATAGCTCCATAATTACATATTATTAAATAATTCAAAAATACACGAGTCATTATATCCTTCCCCCCTTAAAAAGATTCTGCCCTCAGAATCTGGTTTAACTAAACAAGTGAGGCTATTTGTCAAGCATATCTGACTCTAGTTCCCAAGTAGACTCTTCTACTCGAGGATTTCAAACGTACTTACTATGGATATACTCTCATTTCCAAGAACTCACCTTTAACAATCAAGAATTTGGATCGATCACTATATGCAGAACGAACTTGGACAAGAGCCCATTGGCTCCTAACTAATCGCCTAATTCAAATCAGATACTTATCGCTTTAACATTGACAGCCAAAACACATTATATGTATACACTGTTGTGACGGTCACATCAACTCATGAACAACTTTATCTATATTTATCAATACCTCGAATGGTTCATTAATTTTAGGACTTAACCTGTCCCTTCTACTCAGACTTATCCAGTCTCTTTCAAGTTGAAACTTGTACTAACACTACTGGTCCTATTTCTATACTCATACTCTCTCTCAATACAGTTTCGCCTTCTTTCTTTGTCTACTCCGAGCTGCTTCAATCAATATCACTATGCCCTTAGTGTGTTGAGTCAATTTAGAATTTGACAACTTCCTTTCTCCCATTTTATTCCAATAAAGTGGGGACTCACACTTGCGTCCACATTAGGCTTGGTAAAGTGGCATTCTAAAGCTGTTATTGCTGGTAAATGATCATCCCGGTTTTCCTTAAAACTCAACCTCTCAACATATCTTATTTTTTCCTGAATCGCTTCCTCACTTTGACCCTTCGTTTAAGGATAATAGGTGGTGTTCAATTTCAACTTAGTTTCCAAACATTTAAATATCTCCTATTCATTTCTATCAGTTAAGGCTGAAAAGTAATCTCATATATTCACTCATTATCACCTCTAGGTTTTTGAACTTTATATTCCACTCTTTTTAATTCGTTTACATCAAATCCTTTCTTTCTGCACAAGGCATCTGTTATTATATGGCTTTATTTAGGTAGTTGTTAAGGAATTAATTAGGATCTTTTATTAACCTCGGTCAAAATTTCATACTTGAAAACTCAACGGATAGTTGTTTTCATTCTAATCTTTGGAGGAAAATTCTTGGGCATCTCACACAGACTTTCTTATTCTTTAAATAGCTGAGGATATTATCAATAAATATAGCTCACGTATCTGAGTACTCCTTATACACCATGTTCCTTAATTCCTTATAGACAACTGATACACTTATTATTTCACATAATATCTCCAGAGCTTGCAATGTTCATAACTCATTTTATTCATAATCTTTGATATGTTCTCAGGTCGGATCTTAAGTTAATTCCCGAAACATAACACACTTCTTAAATTAGGTCTCGTAAGTAATTAATTCTTTATAGGGGTCACTTATTCTTATTTGTTGTTTTTTCAAACTCCCGATAATCAGTACATAATCTCATAATTTCATTCCTTTTCTTCATCAACATCACTGGTACACTTTACGATTCGTTTCTTGTAAAACCACTCCTTCGTCTGCCTTGACCACTAGGCCTCCGATACTTCGCCTTAATTCTTTGACATGTCCAACACTTCCTAATCCATTTTGAAATTTCCTTCTTATACCTGGTTATCACTATTTTTCTTTAAATTTCCGCATATCTTGGTATTTCTTCAATAAATTAAATACTTTATGTTGTGAATTTCCTGTAAGATCTCATTTCTTAATTCTTTTTACTTGTAGCATCCAAGTGCTGGAAGAAAACCTGAGGATATCATGATCGTTCTTCCGAGTGCATAAATTTCCTCTTGCTAACTGTTTAACATCGTGATCCACTATCTTTTCTTGACATCTCTTTATCTTTTCTTAACAACTCTGACTGAAAGGTTATACTACCCATCCTTGTTTCCTTTAGATTATATATCTGACTTCCAACTTCAACTTCTGAAATTCTATAGGTAATTCTTTTCAGTGCAGTCTTTATGTTTATTTTCTCCTTTTTGCTTATCGCTTGCCACTACATTTGCTTTTCCTTGTGAATACATACTTCAGACTCTTATTGTCTGTATAAATCTTACACCTTTCTCTATACATATCATGTTTCCCAATCTTTCAAAGCGAATATTATTATTGCTATTCCCAAATTATGAGTAGGATACTTCTGCTCATAAGGTTTCGGTTATCAGGATGCATATACAATAACTTTTATTGTGCTGCATCAACACACATCCTATTCCCTTATAGGAAGTATCACTATAAACTACAAAACCTCCTTGATACTTTTAAAGTGATAAAGCAGGTGTTGTGACCATTCTCTCTTTTAAATTCCACGAAACTTTCTTCACACTTTCCTATTTCATCTAAACTTCTCGCTATTCCTGGTAAGCTTCATCAAAGGTGTTACAACTTTCAAGAAATCTTGAACAAATTTTCGATAATAATCGGCCAATAATAAAACTTTTTACTTTTGTTGGTGTTTTTGGTCTTTCTTTATTCGTAGTAACTTTAATCCCTGTTAGATCCCCTTTGGTCTTCTCCTTACTGATATTTATACTAAGAATTATACTTCCTGCCATCCAAGCTCTCACCTTGTAACCTTCTTTCTTCTCCGACTCCTCAGTTGTCATTAAATGCTCTGCATGGTCCTCTGTTAACTTCAAGTAACACAAATACAGCCTATCCAGATATTCCTTAAAGATTTCGTCTATTAAGTTTAAATATTATCGGTATATTGGTTAATCCAAATGACATCACTAGAATTTTATAGCAGCAGTACTTAGTTTTGAAAATTACCCTCGACACGTCCATATATTCAATCTCCAATTGGTAACGCCCAAATCTTAAATCAATTTTAGAAAATATTGCTTCTTCAGTTTGATCAAACAAATCATTAGTTCGAGGTAACAGATACTTACTCTTGATAGTAAACTTGTTGAGCTTTCTCTAGTCGATACATAATCTCATATTTCCATCTTCTTATTAACAATTAGTACCGGTGCACCTGATGGGGTACACTAGGTCTAATTGCTCCTTCTTCTAACATTTCTTGCATTTTCTTTACTAACTCCTTCATTTTAACTAGCGTTATTCTATGCGGGGCCTTAGACACTGGCTTCATTTCAGATGCTAAGCCAATCGCGAATTTAATTTTTCTATCTAGCAGAAATTTTGGTAATTCATCTGGAAACATACCCCGAAACTCATTAGTTACTATAAAATCTTCAAATTCTGTTTGCTCCTAACTTCTATTCGTAATCACCAGGGTGCTTACATTTTGGTCACCGTAACCCTTTAACTTAAATCATCGCTAACAAATTCTTTACCTTCCTTTGTCCTCTAAACCTCATCATATTCTCATTTGACATCTTCAGAACCATCTTTTCATTACGATGGTCTATCTGGGCATCACGCTTAAATAGTTAATCCATTCCTTAGAATAATGTCAAATCCTCTTATCTTAAATGATATCAATTCTTCAAAACTTATTTCCAGAAATCTCAATTCCACCATTGGTACTCACTTATTTAACAATTACACCTTCTTGACTTGCTAGTCCTTTAGTCATAACCTTATCAATTCAACAAGGTAATTCATCTTATCCACAAAACCTTGAGAGATAAACAATCAAGTTGCTCTCACATCCTTTAATACTTTAATATGTAAGGTATTCAAAATAATCATTCACATCATAACATCTGTATCCTGAATAACATAGTTCACAGACAAATCGTAAACTCTCGTCCTTGGAGGTGTATTCCTTATCGAAGTAGATTCTCTTGACTCCTAGTGTATCCCTGACCGGGGCTGGTAATTTGCAATCCTTGCCATATGCCCTGGTTTCCCTCCCATGCATAAGAGGTAGCTGGAACTTTGTCCGCTTGATTCATGATAGGTTGAATTTTGTTTGAAAAACTTTTGCAAAGAATGACAGTACAATGAAACAACTAGAAGGATTCACCATTTAATAAACTTAGAGTTGAATAGAAAGAGGAAGTAACAATTCGAGTATGAATGTGACAACCACATTGGTACTTAAGATGGCCAGTCTTTCGTACCATATGGCATACATCATATGATTAGGTGGCGTCCCATTCGACTCTTTGTCATTCCGACAAAGCATCTCACCATAACACTGTTTATCCCAATCAGAAAGCAAAACTTGAGGGAAAATTAAATTTGAAAGGAATGCAATATCCTCCTTTTCGATATTATCGCAAAGAGTTTATTAAGAAAAGAGGTTCATACATATTTAGGAATAAAAAAGGAATATACATGGTAATATTGGAGACAATAATGATACCATTGGTCACCATCCATATTTCACTTGTGTTCATCTTTCGAGCTTGTTCAATCATATCCCAATTGCGTCATATAACAACTTTAGAAGGTACGCTGAAATGCCTTCTCAAATTAAGCATTATGGTAGATTTTTACTTATTAAGTCTTGCGTCTGCAACATCGCGCCTACACGTATAATACTTTAATAATTCGATCATAATGGCATTCTTACCAGGAATCCTCGAGTTTCCTCTTTTTAATTTAGAATAACCATAAATCATTCAACATAACGATCCTTTTGTTAATAATGTTCTTCTTTTAGAAAAGTCTGGAAATTTTCCCAATCTTCTTCGGTCATGCTCAGGCTTCTATTAAACCAATAAATTCTTTGAACTCTGATAGTCCTAGTAATTGGATGAATAGTTACTCCGTGCGTTGATTCTGTTGTTGATCTTATCAAACAATATTTGCACCTTACTGTTAGGAATAATCAACTTCTTCATAATCGCGGGTTACTACGTTCTCTGTACTAGCAATACTAAGTCTGAAACAAGCATCCTTCCAGGTAATCCGGGTCTTTCAAGAAACTCAAGTAGTAACTTGATAACCAATGTTTAAAACTTATTTTATTCCAAAAAGGCTTTTAAAAATTTTGTAAGGGAAAATCTTTTTCAAAATTTGTTTAAAAAAATTTGAAAATCACACATCTGGTTGTCCTTACTATAACAAGATACCAAGTTAAAGAAACGATCACACAAAGGTCCATTCACTTCCATTTATCTTCTCTCCTTCATTGGGTCTATTACCTTCCTTAATCGATGGAAACTTCAGCTATCGTTGCATATTATCTCATTCGTAGCTTCATTTCAAAGCTTCCATACTGGTAGTACTCCCATTAACATCTTTACAGTCATTAAGTGGAACGGTTCTATCCCACAGCCAACAAGTCTATTTCCTAGAACAAAATTTGCTTATATCACGTCACATCACTACTTTATATATCACATTTATCATAACACCATCATCTAATTCTATGAAAATTCCAGATCTATACTTTTCTCTCTAACTCTTCTAAAACTCCTCTAGTCCATCCCACAAGCTAATCATGGGTGGTCTATTCACTAGTGGCCTCATTTAATCTGGTAGCAGCTATCCTCCGAAACACGTGAATCTTCTTTCTAAACTCCTTCTCACCTTTATTAATATCTCATGTACTTACCATTTACTGTAGCTATCGAATCCATCCTCGTAAATACTGTTGTTCCATAAGACAGGTTTTAAACTGAGGGTATAGAACATGGTGTAGAGTAAACTCGAAAGATACATTCATAGTTGAATATACAGTAGAACAGGAATAAGCAGATGGAGGTTCTTGAATAGGTAGTCTCACATCAAGAGGTGGTAAAAATAGCGTAGAATAGTTTAGAGGGGTGTAGCTGTTATAATAGAAGGTAATACCATTAATACTGATGGAAGAACAAGGTGCAAATCAAATCTAGGAGAAGATGACGATCCTCGGACGGAAGACTCTGAATGATCAGATGATAGAGGGAAAACAGGATCTGCCATTGCCGTTATCTGGAAATCAAGTCGCAAGCTAACAATCCTGAATCACAACACGAACCGTGCCGGAGACCTACTATACCATCGCACTCAACCTTACGACGTCTTTTCTTTCTATTTCCTATTCCTAATCCTAGCCCTCTACCCAATCCCGACAATCTAGGCTTGTTTCAGTGACTTATAACATGTAGCTCTGATACCAACCTGTGGCGCCCTCCAAACCTGGGTCAGAAGTTTGGGGTCCACAACACATACACAATATATAAACCTGTATATGAACTATTATTGGCAATGACCCTACTTTACATAACCACGGATCGCAACAGGTTAAAGTATGATAATAAGCCACAACCTTAACTTTTATTACAACGTACCAAATCCCAACTAATTTAACTTACAACTGATAATGAAATTATTCTTACAATCTTACTATCCCACTACCATAATAAGCTCATGCTAGCCCGATCCAACTCAATCTGTAATCCTAGCTCATACATTAAACTGGGAAACCTCGCTATCAACCGTAGCCTTTTTAACTGTAGAATATATAAAAATATACGCAAGAGTGAGCTAACTAGCTCAGCAAGTCACAATAACAATAACTGAGGTTAAACAATGATCAAACGAGATGATTCAGAGAAATCAAGTTTCTTGTTAACTAAACATTAGAATTGGATATTCATTTTAAATTTTAAAACCAAGGTTAGGTTGCTGATTAGTCACGCACTAACCCCGAGCAAGGCACACAACTCTGCTCTACGAACTGGATCCAAGGCACATATTGGCCTAATTCGACCACGAATCTGGTCTGACCACGAATCTGGTCAACATAAAGAAAACTATCCAATTCTAAAGCAGTTCAATATGATAAACAATATAACTTAATAAAACAAGATCATAATTAACAGCAATAAAACATTTGTATAAGAGCATAGTGAAAATTCATGGGTACCACGAGGATATGTCAAAGTATATAAAAGAAATGGCCTTCAGCCTGTAGGAGAATCGGGTATTAGAGGAACAATGATTTTATAAGGTTTAGTTCTTTGATGTCATAAGGTATGGTTGAGTATAAAATTTTATGTATGTTCAAACAATTCTGTTCCAGTGTTTGGTATATGATGGGTATATATTTGTGGAGTAGTATCATATTTGTGTGGTTTAGTATCTGGTAAACCAACAAGAAATGGTTCACAAAGAATAAGGCTTACGGCTCAAAGATCAAATGATGTGGCTCAGGTTCAAGGCTGAAGGATTCAAAGTACTTACAGTATAAAACAGAGCTATTTTGAATACTTAATAATATGTCACGAGAGAATTTAGAAACATTTTCATTATATTTCAAAAAAGCTTTAGAAATACTTGCCTTACAGGGCTTCACAACTATTACTGATCAACTCTGAGCCCACTCTGTCGCTCAGGCTTTAACGTCCAATCACTAGATCACATTGGATTCGACTTCGACACTCAGGTTTTTCTGTTGAATCTCTACTGAGCTCGTCGACTGACCACTAGGTTATCTTTAGTCCAACGTCCACTTTCGGTTTCCCGACAAGAACCTATAGGGTCGAAATACTATATGTTAGACACCCAATTATGCTTGACATATCCTCGCTAGAGAGTTTACCTAGACGATAATAATTCCCGACTCGTAATTATATATATTATTATAACGCATACAGAAATCAGGGTATACGTACTCAAAACTCGACTCGGTTACCATTTTCGAAAAACACATATACTTGTCGCTTTAGAAAACTGGGTTGTCGGCTATAATTTATAAAATATATTCTTACGACACACAGGTACATTTCGTAAAATAGGGTTATTAACCATATACCACAATATGCAGGTAGGCTCGCACAACATTTATTTATAAATATATAACTATGTACACTCGACTAATATTCCCGATATTTTACAGTGTACGCTTCCGAAATTTGGACAGCGTCTCCTTTGTTTATCGGATTACCCGTCGAACAAAATCGACGTCAATAACAACAAATCAATATCAATTTTTTCATAATTCCACAACCATTCACATACGAAACTAATTACATGACTCATTTTATTTATTTTATAAAATTAGGACTCAGAATAAATTCATCACCGTCAACCGTTGACTCACCGAAGTTCATCGTCAACGGCTGTACACTTTATTGGCACCCGATATAATACGGGTTCCCAAATAAATTACACCGATTAATATAATTTCCCGCAATGAAAGTTTTGATTTCGCGAATATTATTCATTTATTTTCCTGCAGAAAAAGGAAAATAGGAATTAAAATTATAACAATCAGCCCACTGTAGAATTCGGCCCAACAGTCAAGCCCAATAACACGACTCAACTGTAAAGCCCACACCCAAAAACACAGCCACCACTTCCCCCGCACACACGGCCTGACGGCCGCCACACACGCACAAGACACCATCACACACACAGCACGAATACACACATACATCACAAAACATGGGAGCACACAGAAATATATACATACATGTATATATATATATATATGCAAGCAATTAATCACAACAGAACTAAAGCAAGCCGGGAGTATTACCGGAATTAGAGCTACCGGAGGTAGCACCGGAGATGAAAGGAAGAAACGGAAGGAAGAAAGAAAAAGAAACTGAGAAACGAGGGAGAAGAGAGTAAACAGGGAGAGAGAGACGAGGCGTGTGTAGCAAAACGGGGGGGGGGTTGTTTCTTATATTTTTTTCTAACAGTGATTGCAACTCCGCATAAGCAGTAAACACGTGTCTTCTGCTGAAATATAAAGTAGACACGTAGTATGTAAGATAATTACGTAAGTTTTTCGGCTCGATTTGCCCAAAAAATTGAAATTAACGAATTGAGGTGCACGAAAAATAATTTCAGATGATTACGGAAATAATTTCAAAATGTCATAAATATCCCGGAGTTTACAAAACCATAAGTTTCGAAATTGTAAAATGATTTCTGAAACGCAATTTATACCCGCTTTTAACAATTAAATAAATCAACACGCGGGTAAAATTAATCCCAAAAATTTCCAAATTATCTTTAAAATTCTCAGTATATTCCAAACTTAAATAAATATGAGTTTCATAATTTTTGAAATTAAATACAGATTTTACGAATAAATGCAATCAGAAAATCATACAGGGCTAAATAATCAATGAAATATTGATTTCTAAATTTTATAGAATCCTAAAAATAATTATTGTAATTATAAAACCCTAAAAACAATTTTAGAGACATTCCAAATATTTATGCAAATAAAATTTAATTAAATCCACTTTTAAAAGTGATAACAATTCAGTACAACTCACTAATTAATTACGCGAACAATCCGGTACACCATAAATCATATATAGATAATAATAAAATAACACATAGCTGATAGAAGCTATACACATATTTTATTTATTTAATAGCTCCATAATTATATATTAAGTAATTCGAAAATACACGAGTCGTTATAACAAGAATCTATTCAACTCTGGGAATCAATTATATGATTAATAACAATATCAGAAGGTAAATCAACAATATGAAATCTCAAATAAAAGCTCAAGTCTTAAATAAGTGAATGGAATTGGAAATCTGCACGACGCTATGAGCAATGAGGGGTAATCAGCCTACATCAAAGCTCCGAACCACATAACAAGTGATTCACAACTATTGAGGATCCTCGGCACACATTGGCCATATAAAACCATCAGGCTCCCCGCTACTGAGGTTTTTAAAATTATAATAGTGACTAGTGCCTCAGTCTTATTGAAAAATTCCATTCAATTCCTTTTATCAATTCATTTCAATTCAAAGGGTTCTTGATCAAGGACAAGATAAAGAGTATATATATTGTCAAGGTTCAAGTGACAAGTTGTCTAAAATGAGGGAATGTTATTAAGATCAGGGTTTCCAAAAGAACTAATTCAAATTTATGAGGGGTTTAGGGTTCACATGATATATTAAGGGACTATTGCAGGGTATTCAAGTTAATGAAGAATTCAGGTTACTCAAGACATTTCGCAAGGAAATTCATAAAGGTTCTCTTAGGGTTTACGAGATCATAGGGCGATAAAGGAAATAGGCACAGTAATCAGGTATGAATCAATCAAGTGGTTGTAAACGGCCGAGCAGGATTCAAGAACAAGTTATCACAAGAATCAATATTAGGGTTTCTCAAAAATCAATAACAGGTGTATCACAAGTATAAAAAAAGAATCACTACTTTATCATGGCATTAGAAATATTAATTCATAAGACAAGGCAGAGTTACTTGCCTTAAATCGCTTTCCTGCTTTACTGAAATTGAAACTGAACTGCTGCCACCTAAGTTTCCTTTCCTTTTTCTAGCCTAAATGCCTCCACTATTTGAATCTACAATCCTGAATGCCTCTGCTATCTGAATCTACAATCCAAAACATAATCCCTAATTAGATACTTGTTCGCACTCGACATTCCCTGAACGTCTAACGAGTATCCCAACTCGTATTGAAGCTTAACTTATATACACGAGTATAATCATAGAATATTCATAAAGCACTTAGTAGTATATACTTATATACTTAACTCGTATATTAAAGCATAATCATAGAGTACTCATATAACACATAGCGAGTATATACTTGTATACTTAAATCTATATCTTAACAAAACAATCACGATCTAAATAACTCGACAACCAAACAACTATTCCTTCATTTTTAACTATAAAATTTGAACCAAAACAAATGGTACCAAGACAAGAAATCAACATGCAACCACTTAACTTGACATGCAACTAACCAGACATCTTTTAAACACCAAATCAATCTTACGCAAACCATATAATTAGACTCTAAAATTAAATTGACCAAACAACTGGAATCAACCCTTTTTAATACCATATACCATTCGGCTTTTTCAATAAAACACAAATAATTTATCAAATATCGACATGCAAGGTTCCATTTACAATTTAAACCTATTTTAATCCATTTCAAACAAGAACACTTCTTGAAATCACTACTTTTAAATAAAAAACTGAACCAAAACATTATTTTTGAACAAAATCTTAACATGCATAAATCCAATCATTTATTCCTTTGAAAACCGAATGAAATCCATGCTTTTAATAATCAAACTTAACTTATTCATACTTATCTACTCACATATCCAATATAAACTAAATTATATTTCCAAATTAAACAATAATACAATTAACAACAAAATAACTTGTAGAATCGACATGCAATCAATCAACTCAATATGCAATACTCTAAATCACAAATCCAACTTAATTAAACCCATGATCTAATCATTTAACCCATCTTCTTTCCAAACCAAACAAAATATAACTTGATTACACTTATGATTTTACATGCATGCAAGGAAAACAACTCAAAAACAAAGGTTTATATATATATATATATCATCAAAACCAATCGAACATTAAAACCCTTTTGCAAAACTCATTCATTCGAACCAAAAACCAAATTTTTGAACCAAAACCCTTTGTAAACTTTGAATCAAAAACAAAACCCACCTTTTTAATAGAAAAAGTCGAACCTATCTCCAAAACAAAGCAAGAAAATCACATAACTTATGTACAATACTCTCTCTTAAGGTCATACACTAAGAAATTATATTTTCTTAGATATAACCAAGAGATGTTGATGCAAAAACTTCCTTAAACGCTTACATGCAAAGAGTATATGGATAAAGAATTGAAAATGATAAAGATTAATGGCAAGATCTTTGAATTCTAAGTCGATTTTAGTGTTGCATGTAGGATAGAGAAAGAGAGAGAGAGAGAGAGAGAGAGAGAGAGAGAGAGAGAGAGAGAGAGAGAGAGAGAGAGAGGGAGGGAGGGGGAGAGAGAGGGAGGGGGGAGAGAGAGAGGGGGAGAGAGAGGGGAAGAGAGATAGAGAGAGAGAGAATTCGGGTGAGAGAAAAGAAAAGAGGGAGAGAGCCGGGAGAGAGAGGAATGAGAGAGGGGAGAGAAGGAAAAGAAATGAGATGAGTGAAGTGGTGAGTGAAATGACAAGCTATTAAATTGATTATCCCATGTGCAAAGTTAGTGGATTTTGGAATTTACCAATCTATCCTTCTCCTACTACTAGCGTAAAATACATGCAAGGCTAGAGTGGTAATTTGGTTAGGTAGAAAAGAGTTAGTGGGTTGGAAAATGACATGAATGCCCCCAATGAGTATTAGGAGAAGAAATGCATGCAATGATAACTTGATAATCACATAATTATTAATCTAATTAATTATAAAGAATACATTTTATAAATAAAACCATAAATCTATAAATTAGAAGAGTGACATTATAAAATGGCTTAGAATTTTAGGAATTTAATAAAATCAAATTTAAAATTTATAAATAAAAATAATTTTAAAAACTATTTTTCTTAAAGAATAAAAATGCATTTATAACCTATATAAATAACAATTAATGTACTTCTTGTTTTCTAAAATTCCAAATAATATCATACAAGCATATAATCACATAATCATGCACCTTAACATAGATTCACATATAACATATTGTAATGAAATATACTAAATCATAAAATTTTCCTTTTTACTAATATTCATTCTTCGCATAACGGGCCGCGTCCTGACTAACGGCTCGACGCTGAGCGTTTTCAACTACGCTCCATAATCATTCTCTTTATACCAGCTGACACGTCAAACTGGAATATAATATTTATTTAAATATTTCCATTATCATATAATAATATATAATTCACATAATAACACTTTACTCGCATAATTAATTTGCAAAAATTCCCACTCGTTACATTGGAAATTAATTATGCAAAGAGACAGACTTTATAGAGAATAAAAACTTACATCTGGTCATCTATTATAGAAACTGAAGAGTTTGAGAGCGGATGGGAGGCGGTTATAAAGGAATTTCATTTAGAATATAATACTCCCTATGTCCATTTGATTTATTATCAAATGGCTTTTGCACAAAGTCCGAGGCATTGATTAAACGAATGTATAGTCGTACAGATGGCCATATTAAAATAACAAAGTACATGCACTGCTAGTACAATAATTAGGTGGGTGTAGTTTGTAAGTAGTAAAATATTATTATCTCAATTTTTTATAATTGATAAAGTTTTTTGTTTAGGGAAATGTAAAGAAATGGAAGGGACGACCCAAAAAGGAAAATGTAAAGAATTGGTTAGGACGGAGGGAGTAAGTGTTTGCAAGATATGTATGCTATAAAGGCTTCATGGATTCCTGTATTTTTTAGGAATGAGCCAATGTTTGGGTTGCTGAGAACTACTTCAAGATCCGAGAGTGAAAACTCCTTTTTTGGGCAGTTTCACAAACAAGGAGATACATTATGTGAGTTTTGGTTGCGTTTTGAGACTACAATGGACAAGCAAAGGAATGAGATGGTTAGACTGGATCATGAGTTAAAGTCAAGTCTTCCTATAACATTGTCAAAGTGGTTTATAGAAGATGATGCAACCACTTTATACACACGTACTATCTTTTATAAAATTCCGGAAGAAACCATTATCTCTTGTTTGGAAATGCAAATTAAGCGTATGAGTGAAGAAGTTGATGGTGTTACTCATTTTGAAATCAGGGATGTGAGGGTAAAAGACAAACTTTTTAAGGTTAATCTCTTTTACTATTCTGTTACTTTTCATCTTTTATTAGTGATTAATTTTTTATTTTTTAATGATTAGATGTGTTTGTTTTAGTGATTTTTAGTTGTATAATTAGTGATTATAATATGACTATATTTTATGCAGATTTCTGTTAGTATGAACCATACCGTGTGTTCTTGCAAGAAATTTATGATGTGTGGTATTGTTTGCAGACATGCATTTTGCGGTTTAAAGCAAATTGGGGTTACCAAATTTCCAAGAAGCTTTGTTCTTAATCGATGGATGCAAACTGCTGATAGTGGAACTTCATCAAATTTAGATGTGGTAACTAGTGATTATTTTAAGATGGAACAAGTATCTTTAAAACTGACCACAATTTGGTTTGATTTTCGCCAAACAGTTGACTAGGTTGGGATAGAAATGGATAGGCTTGAGCATGTACACAACACTATAAAGAAGTTAAATACAGAGTTTGATGATTATGAAGGATATATTGTCAGTTTTACGAAAAAGGATCATATTGCTGCAATGGTCGGGAAATAACATGAAGAAGAAGTTAACATTCTTCCACCTAATATTTGTAAGAACAAAGGAAACTACTTTAAGAGGATGATGAGTGATAGGGAAAAAGCAATTAACAAATAGAAGAAAAGGATTCAGAAGTGTGCACTATGTGGCGCAACAACTCATGATGCAAGAAAATGTATAAAAAGGAAGAAAGCCAGTGTTGAATAAAATTGATCGTGACTACTGTTTAGGCAACTTAAATTTTTGCTATATATATTGTTGAACTTTTTACAGGACGAGTTTATATTTTTTTAATTATTATAAAAGTACTTATATATGTTTGCGACTTCATTATGCTTTTGTATAATTTTTAGCATTAAAGGAATGCAAAAAGGCAAACTTTTTAAGATTAATCTATTTTACTAGTCTGTTACTTTTCACCTATTATAAGTGATTGATTTTAATAATTTAGTGATCGGATTTGTTTTGTTTAGTGATTGTTAGTTGTATAATTAGTGATTATAGTGTGTTCACTATATTTTGTGCAGGTTTATGTTAGAAATCATATTGTGTGTTCTTGCAAGATATTTGTGAGTACTATTTAGACAATTTAAATTTTTACTTATATAGATTGTTTAACTTTTACGGGACGAGCTTATATTGTTTTATTGTTATAAAATGTGTTTTGGTATTTGATTATGATATGATATGCTTCTGCATTATTTTTAGCATTATATTTAGAGGAATGCAGGATGCTAAACAAATTTTATGTCTTATAAAGATAAATATTATACCATGACATTATATTAATATTTCATCAAAACAATTTCCAGCAACTAAAACAAACATTACATATAAATTTTATATTGTAACAATGTATTTGGCGAAACATTCTTAGTATTTGAAATTCCAATCATATCGTCATTCCCCAGTTTCTGAAACTGAAAGTACTAAAACATCAATAGCGCTTCTACTTAAACGTTAGTATCTCACAGAGATTCCAACAATTTAAATCTACATTTTCAAAAGATAGAACATAATGGAACTAGTCATGTACAAATTTGTTCTTTGCAGTTTCATCAAATGTACTTGTCAAGTTTTTCGCAAAAGTCACATTTTTCGTTTTTGCAGACTACTCTTCTCTATCTCCTTGATTATTGGCTATTATTTGTTCCTGAGACTGTTGAGAGGATTCAATCACCAAGTTCATTATCTTATTTGAGGCAACCCTAACATAAAGTTCCTTTCCTTCCTTCAAGATTTCCTGCCTTACAGAATTGAGCTGTAATGATAGTATAATGATGTTATATTTGATTTGAAGCCTATTGAACTAATTTTTCTGCCCATGTTGCAATTATAATATTTCAGTGATTAGTTGTTATTTTTTTGTGATTATTGGTGTATTTTTTAGTGAATATTTTGAAGTTTTATTTCTATATGTTCTTCTTTCAACCCTGTTTTCCAGTTCTTTAAGTCTCCTTTATAAGTCTCTATGTGCCTGATTAAGAATATGCCACAATCAATTGAATTATTAATTGTCTTCCAAGACATTTTCAAATAATTTGGCTTCAAGCTTTTTATCCTAGTTACCACCATGACATACCCCTTTGCTTTATGTACTTGACAAAGTGTAAATGCTGAAAAATATTAAAAAAATTAAGTTACATGAATTTACTGAAGAAATTTTTATTTTACTTTAAAGTGTTGATATTTTTATACCAGAGTTCTTGGTTTTTGTCCATAACATATCTTTTGATCATCATTCCTTCTAATATTGTCAATTATTTCCCGTGCTGGATTCTTGATGTTGTAGCAAATCAAATAGAAATTCCCATAGGCAATAATTAGGAAAAACATCTAAAATAAATTATTATCAGATACGTAAATATGACAATAATATTGTAGAAAATCAAAAAGAAATGCTCATATTGTAAATTTAAATTTTACCATGTCCACACTATCAAGCCTTGTCCTCTTGAATTTTTCAAGCATCCTATTCATATTCTCATCAAATATCGAATATGTTGCAGTAACGCTTTTGTCAGTATCCAAGCTTGGATGCTGTTAAATATGTATGTTTTGAAACTAGAAGTGGACATTGATAAATAAGTGGATAATCTTATGAATATTAGTGGATATATTGATTACCACACAGTCAATAGTACTAAATATACGCAATGGAGATTCCTCTACCTTGTATTTCTCATTATCATTGAGAATAATTGTGTATGTGTCAATTACTGCACTTGCTAAATTATTGTTAATTTTTAGAGTCTACAAATCTTCCCTTATACAAAAGAAATCATCCATGTTAAACATCATCTCCTTGTCAATATTTAATTGGTTATTTTACGGCTAAAATTATATACTGCAGTGTATAATTGAATACAATAAATATGGAGTACTTATTGTTAGGAATTCGGGCATATAAACGCAGCGGAAAATCAAAAATTTCGAATCCCTACCGCAGGATCTATGTATAATAAACGGATGATTATGGAGTATAGGATCATGTACCTTAATAAAGCTTTCCTTCTGAATATGATGAACGTTCTGATCTTGATGCTCCTTGCGAAGATATGCTCTTCAAAGGTATCCACACGAACGTCCGATCGCCCAACGATCACCGGAGCCGGTACTAGCCGATTGGTTGCCTCTTCGTCTCTCTCTCTCTCTCTCTCTCTCTCTCCAGCCTATCTAGGATGTAGAGCTGCTAGGGTTTTTCTCTAAAAACGTCGTGCAACTTCTAACCCTAAAATTATACATCTTAATATGTATATATAGGGGAGAGAGGATTATGGACTAACCCTAAACCTAATGGGCTTCTAAAAAGACCCATTATGTTTTGGATTTATATTATTATTATATTCGAATTCTAATGTATTTATAATTAATAAAGTCTCACTAAATTAATTTAATAATTAAATTTGAATAAATAATAATAAAATATTTAAATTCATAATTTAAATAATACTCCATTTAAAAGTTCTTTGTGTGTGACCCTTTAGGTTATTATTACGTTGGTAATAATTTTATTTTCCAATAATAAAATTATAAACAATGAGTGGCATCTAGTAATACATCATTGCTCCCAAATAATAATAATAATTGGTGATTCAAATAAACCTTTCGTGGATAATGTACAATGCAATATAATCCCTTTAGCCTTATATTATAAATCAAACTCGAGGCATGCATTGTGCCATCCTCTGCAAATGTTTAATCCTACTTTTCTTGATCAATGAGTAAAATATTAAACAAATCAGTAATTGAGCACGACCATGCATTTTATAGTCTTACTCAATCAAGAGGCCAATAATATCACTCCTTTAAAATAGGAGGGCTAAATCCCATCTAGATCATTCATATTTCTCATACGATTCATAATATACCCAATGTCTACTTTTATGATTACCCGGTCAAGGATAATTTTCAATAGTATCAAAGTATATTAATTCTTATATCGAAATATAATGATTTCAGGTCTAAGGACCAGTACATCATTATCACTGTGAGATTAACTTATGACACATTAAACATGTAGTATCTCACAACGGGTCAATCCAGCACCATGTGTTTAATACATGTGCCTGTGTTTTGACTTTAGTATCACCATACCTATGATCAATGGGATGTGATCATCAGTCAACAAACACACTAGTCTCAACGCATTTATTATCGTCCCTTAATAATAATACTTGACTAGGGATCTTTAGGAATATTAATACTATTCTCATAATCTCATTTCTAAGTCACGTACTTAGAGATATAGATTTATATATCATATTCCAAGGACATTTATTAATCTAACATATTATCGTAGAAAATAAAGATAAATAAAATACTAAAGAATAATTCGTAGAATCATAATTAATAATCCAAATGTTTCATATGGGCAAAAACACCAACCCTTACATTAAATCGCTTTTTTGTAGTGCAAATCTCCATAGTCCCACCTTCTGACCTGTAAAATTGGATTCAATGTTTACAATTCTGTCAACATATGATGATTTGCCAAATCTACCCAACTTTTGAAGACGTGTGCTCTTCTCTCTTATTGTTGGCTTAGGAGTAATGCAATCAGTAGTATCCTCTCCATATACATCTTCATCAATTCCAAGAGAAAAAGATGGAATTCTATCATTGTCTTCATCTGGACCAAAGTTGGTTACATTGCCTTGTGTTGCTCTCACATATTCAACAAGATCAATATCTACGAATTCTTCATCAAATTTTTCATCTCCCAGTTTAACATTTGATTCATCTGTTTGTTGTTGCCTTTACTGATTTGATTGCTTATTTTTCTTTTCAGGTTGATCCCCTTGGCTCTTTGGAATAAATACATCACTGATCAAGTCTTTAATCATCAATAGGTTCTGATTTGTTGGATCTTTTTCTAATGCAGACTTCAAATCCGTATCAAACAAAATCTTTGATTCAATTAAATCATTTGCTTTCTATCATAATTTTTCAACTTCATCCGGTATATGCAATATATTTTAGGAGACATTATATGCTTTGCTCTCTCTGAAGTATATGCTTTGCCCGGGAATGGGACCTTGGTTCTTTAGCCTGCGCAATGGCTCTATTATTATCAAAGTAAATATCAACTGGATCTGTGATTGATGGAACCACACCAATGCCCATTATGAATTTCTGTATCCAAACAGCCTCCTTGGCTGCTTCACTGGAAGTAGCATACTCAAATTCCATTGTAGAATCAACTATTGTCTCTTACTTTGAACTCTTCCAGCTTACAACACCTCCATTAAGGAAAAACATAAAACCTGACTGAGATACTGAATCGTCTATGTCTGTCTAGAAGCTGGCGTCTGTGTAACCCTTTACAACCAGCTTCTCATTTCCTCCAAACACCAAGAATGAATATTTAGTCCCCTTCAAGTACTTAAGAATATTCTTGACAATTGTCCAGTGACCCTCACCAGGATTAGATTGGTATCTGCTCGTCATGCTCAAGGCATACGAAACATCATGACGAGTACATATCATCACATACATTATAGATCCAATTGCCGAAGCATATGGAACTTTGCTCATACGGCCCTTATCATCTAATGATTTAGGGCAGTTGTCTTTTAAGATCAATATCCCATGAGACATTGGGACATATCTTCTTTTTGCCTCTTGCATCCCGAAATGATGCAATACTTTGTCAATGTATGTACTCTGACTTAGGCCTATTAATTTTCTTGATCTATCTCTATAGATCTTGATCCCTAATATATAGGTAGCATCGCCTAAGTCCTTTATGGAGAAACTATATCCCAACCGAGTCTTAACAGTATGTAGAGAAGGTATGTCATTCCCTATTAGGAATATGTCATCTACACATAGTACTAAGAATGCCACATGGATCCCACTAACCTTTTTGTAAATACATGGTTCATCTTCATTTTGAATAAAGCCAAATTCTTTGATTGTTCATCAAAACGACGATTCCATATCCTTGAGGCTTGCTTCAATCCATAAATAGATCGAAGCGACTTACAGACTGTAATATCCCATATATTTTCAAATATTATTATTATTATTCGGAATTGTTTATGTGATTTTATGTGAATTTTTGGTGAATTATATGAAAAGTAGAATAGATATCTGAATGTTTATATGTGACATTATTTGAATATTTGAATTTTTATATGTCCAGAATAAAATATAGATAATTGTGGTATTTTTCTGGTAATTTTTGGAGTGTTATATGATTTTATAATGATTTATGAATTATTAATTATTTTCAGAATAATTATAATTTTTTTTTATAAAGCCGGGAATCTTCCAACTTCAACCATTTTGCGTTTTTACAACCTGAAACTCTTCCGAAAACTCCTTCCTAACCTAATCTGGTAATTCCGGACATTTTCCGTGTTTTGACTTTTTCGATCCGGATTACGGTTTGACCCGTGCGCGGCCCGGCGCAATATTTTCGATACGATAGTTATTTCGGTAATCAATAAAACCCGTAATCTCGAAAGACGGGATATTTTTACATTATTTTCGTATATGGTGTTTTATAAAAAGCCCGGTTTTGATAATTATCCAATTCTGGTATTGAATTGTATCGTTTTTACAGTTACTTAGCGGCTAAGCAACTAATTTAATGATCCAAAACGATCCAGAACGATCCAATATTCCATAAATATAAATAGCCTATTTCTTATTTCGTTTATTTCGTTTATTCATTTGCAACCAGTTAAAATACCGTAAAAACAGAGAAAAACCCGAGAAACCGATACGTTCCCGAGAATCAAACACACGAACGAAGGCGTTATCGAACTCCGATTCGGGCGTGCAGAATACCAAAACGAAGCTCTCGAAATCTTCTTTCTGAATCAATCATCAGTTTCTGCCCAGAAATCACAGTAATTTTCTTATTTAATTATTTATATTCGAATTATTTGATAATTAAATTATGAAAATTTGTTCTTGATGTTGTTGATGTGATTTGATGCTTCCATGTTGTAGAACATGTTTTTCTGGTCAATTTGGTATATAATATGTCAGATTTTGAGCTCTGCATCATGTAGAAAAGTGGCTTTGATTCTCGGATATGAAAATTAGGGTTTATACTCAAGAACAATTTCAATTGAAACTGGGAACTCTTGATTTATTGATTCTGGGTTCGATTCATTAGTACCAGCGTGTAGATCGCGTCAAGTCGTAGTGTTTCCTGTGTTTAAATGTTAAGTCAGACCCCTGTGTTGCTTCGCCGGAAAAGCTCGAACCCCGACCGGTTTTAATGGCATTTTCGCCGGAAAACCAAACCCTGGGGTTACGAGCACGCGCGGAACTTGGCCTTGAGTCTCTGGGAAGATCGAGAAGATATTGGTGCAAAGAACGGAATCAAACGATTCATGAATTGTCGGAATTAGGCTCGCCGGATTCTGCACTTTCCGGCGAGTTCTTGAGGAGATTAGGTGACCCGCTGGGTCGGTTCCTGACCCGGGTTTCGACCCGGCTTCAATCCTATCAACCCAGTTGCAAAACACTGATTTCTATTTCTGATTGATTTTATTTAAAAATTATTTTAAAACTCTATTTTTATTTCTAAAAATTCATTTTTAAATTCTGAAAACCTATATTTAATTCTGAAAAATTATTTTTATCTTTAAAATAAATCTTAATTATTTAATTAATTAATTTTAGCTGATAATTAATTATTTAATTAGTCAATTCATTTAAATATTAATTGATTAATTAATTTAATTAGTTATTAATTAATTTTAATTGATTATTTAATTAGATTTAATTATTTAATTTTTGATTTAAAAATTCTGAAAAATAATTTCGAGCTTTAAAATATTATTTTAAATTATTTTTCAGGCTCGATAATTTTTATAAAATTATTTTCGAGTGTTCGAGCCCTATTATTTAATTATTAAATGATTTGGAGACCCGTTTTATTCCGAAAAATGTTCAAAAATTCATAATAAATCAACCGTTTGTCCGTTTAATACGAAACGAACGCGTACAGACTCAGAAAAATATTGCGCTTTCAATAAAAATACTTTTGAGACCTAATTTCTTTTATATTTCAATGTCATTTAATTTGTATATCAGTTTGAGTCGGTATTTGATCGATAAATGCTAATATTGACCTGATTTTCATTCTGAGCGCACTGAGACGTATCTTTTAATGATCTGAATTATGTATTGCATGAGTTATGAGATTACGTGTTATACAAATGTCATGATTATGTGTTATGTGATAAGTATGCTATTTGTTTACAGTTTAATATGCCATGCTTAGTTATAAATGGTCGGGGAGATGTCAAGATGTAGAGTTACGTCGATTGAGTTTAGTTCTGTCAATTAAGATAGTCTTTTTGTTTATAGAATCGAGTAGCAAGGAGTGCAGTCAAGTGTTAGTCGAAGATAGTAGCCAGCAGTTAGAAACAGAGTTAAAGTAAGAGGTTATTGAGCATACCAGGCAAGTACCCCTAACTTCACTTATCGTTCAAGTGACGTTCATTTCTAATCATATTATACAAGTACCTATATCTTTATTTATCATTCAATTGATATTGACTCTGAACTTTATTCTTTCAATATCCATACTATTCTAAGTTCAGAATAGTTAAACGTTTTATGTTTCGCTATGAATTACTCTATACGGCAAAGCTTTGAATTGAGATTAGCGAATAACTAATTGTTCTGGTTATTTCTCCATTGGTTGTTGAGAAAACTCCGGACCATGAGAAATGGGGAGTTATGTGGTTAAGGATGTCATTTGATTCGAATCTTTTGGCGGAAAATTGTTTTTATGGGTTGGATGGTTGCGTAAGAGGCCGTGGCGGCGGTCCAGTGTGAGCTATGTGTTATACAGGATATAACACCTTGCTAGGCCAATATGTGCCTTGGGTACCTTTTGTTTAGTTGGATATGCTTCGGCATACCGGTGTTGCTCCGCGGCTGATCACAGGTGGCAACACCGTCGTTCGAGGATTCCAGTCCCAAAACATAATATATTACAAATGTTATTTATTATCAAATTTTTATCAGTTTTGATACTGTTCAGTTAGCTTAGTTGGTTTTGTTCATCAGATATACTGTTGTTATTCCAAATCATAAGCTATTTATTACTTGCTGAGCATTTCGTTCGCTCATACTTGTTTCATATCTTGATTCTTTCAGCTAGGCCAGAGCAAGCTTAAGTTCCAGGTCTGACCAGAGGTTTTGTGCTTGTAAATAGTTGTTGTGTTTCCAGGTAGACAGTTTGGGACGCTTAATTAGTCTAGAGGTTTGTAATAAAATTTGAATAAATTGTAAAACTAATTAGACTATGGTCTGTAATAACAGTTGGTTTGTATTAGTGCCTGTTCCATACTATAACCTGTGATCGATACAGTGTAGGTAAAAGGGGTCGTATTTATTATATTATTCCGCTGTGATTATTTTATTTTGGTTTATTGGCGAGTGACCCCCAAATCTAGACCCCGGGTTTGGAGGGCGTCACAGGTTGGTATCAGAGCTACAGGTTATGGTCACTGAAACAGGCTTAGGATTGTCATAGATGAGTCATAGGAAGATCACATAAGATAGGCGCGTGTAGTCTAGCTTTTATAGGATTAAATTTAGGTTATTGGGTTAGGATATAGTTAAGTTATTTAGGTTTCCTGTTTTGTGTTTAGCTTTAGGCCTTGTGTCATTGCCGCTATTTTGTTGATTTAGTTAAGATTTCGAGCAAGGATTTAAAAAGGTTAGATAATTCGGAGTAATTTTCTTTGTGTTATTATTCTTGAGATAATAAGCAGGATTATGTGATAATCATGTCGCTTGTGTTAATATGGTAGCAAGTTTATGATATTCAGGGAAGAGATACTGTTTGTGAATTTTGATATGCTAAGGAATTGCTACATATTTGACACAATGCTTGACAGATTATTATATATGTTGCTTGTCTCTTACCAGAATAATGGCACCAAAGAGAAGGAATAATTCAGGAGAGGGTACTGCCGAGAGCCGTACAGATCCAGCGATTATCCAGATGTTGGGACTGATGCAGCAGCAGATGTTTCATCTTACACAGCAGCAACAACAGCAGCAACAGCAACAGCAGCAGCAAGCAGCACCACCTGCAGTGACTTTTAAGCAGTTTCAAGCAGTGAAGCCACCTGAGTTCAAGGGAAGTGCTGATCCTGTGGAAGCGAATGCATGGCTCAAGGAGATGGAAAAGGCTTTTGAATTGGTCGGAGCAGGAGCTGAGCAGAAGACCAAGTTTGCAAGTTACTTTCTGAAGGGTGAGGCGAACTATTGGTGGGAATCCGCGCGAGCATTGGAAGGATGTGAGTTTATAACTTGGGAAAGATTCACAGAGCTGTTTCTGGAGAAGTATTTCCCGGGGTATATGAAGAATCAAATGGAGATCCAATTCTTGAACTTGACCCAGGGAGATCTTACTGTAGCTGAGTACGAAGCTAAGTTTACTGAATTAGCGAGGTTCGTGCCAGACCAGGTTGATACGGATGAAAAGAAAGCAAGAAGGTTTGAGCAGGGATTGAGATTTTGGATTCAGAATAGGGTGGCCATGTTTGAATTGACTTCATATGTGGCAGTGGTGCAGAAAGCAATGGTGATTGAAAGTAAGAGTGATATGTATCAAAAAGGGAAGGATGGGAAGAAAAGGAAAATAGAAACCTCAGGGGGAGGCCAGCAACAAGGTAACTTCCAGGGCCGTTTCAATAAAAGGCCAGAGTTTCAGGATAATAAGAGTGTGGGATTTAAGAAACCACAGCCAGGAAATGGGAACCGTTTTCAGAATTCAAATCAGCAGAGACCCAATCGTCCACCTGCGTCAGAGTGCAAATTTTGTGGTAGAAGGCATTTTGGGATTTGTAAGGCTAATGTGTTGTGTTATAAGTGCAATCAGAAGGGACACTATTCTAATGAGTGTCGAAGTCAGACTACAGCTCAAAGATCAGGGACAGTGTGCTTTAAATGTGGAAAGATGGGGCATATTGCCAGGGACTGCCAGAAAACTGAACCAACTGCTAATGTGCCAAGGATTGAAGGACCACCAACAAAGAACCAGCCAAAGGCTAGGACATTCAATATGACTATGAAGGATGCTGTTCAGAGTTCAGACGTGGTGGCAGGTACGCTTCTAGTCAACTCCATAGATGTTAAAGTTTTATTTGATTCTGGAGCTACAAGATCATTTATTTCTCAAAGTTTTGTCGATAAACTGCATTGCGAAGTTAAGTTGTTAGAACAAGCGTTGATGATAGAGTTAGCTAATAAGGACCAAGTTTTTGTCGACCGAGTGTGCCCGAGGTGCGATATTGAAATAGGAGGACATCATTTTTATGCCAACTTGATACCTTTTAAGTTGGGAGAATTTGATGTTATTTTTGGAATGGATTGGTTGTCAGAAAATAACGCTCAGATTGATTGTAAGAATAGGAAAGTGAGACTTCAGACCTTGGGTAGTAAGAAGAAGGTAATATTTCGAGGAAATAGGCAAGAGAAGAAGTTCTTAGCGATCGCTCAAGTGAAAAAGTTATTGCGTCAGAATTGTGAAGCATATTTTGTCCCATGTGGTAGACACCAGTAAAGAAGTTCCAGCACTAGAAGCGATTCCAGTTGTCAACGAATTTTCAGATGTTTTCCCAGATGATCTACCAGGATTACCTCCCGACAGAGAAATTGAATTTGCGATTGATCTAGCACCCGGAACAGAACCAGTCTCTAAAGCTCCGTACCGGATGGCACCAGTGGAGATGAAAGAATTGGCAACTCAGCTGCAAGATCTTTTGGAGAAAGGAGTTATAAAACCTAGTGTATCCCCATGGGGCGCACCAGTACTGTTTGTCAAGAAGAAGGACGGGAGTATGCGACTGTGTATTGACTATCGAGAATTAAACAAGCTGACCATTAAGAACAAATACCCATTGCCGAGGATCGATGATCTGTTTGACCAATTGAAAGGCGCTATATGGTTTTCTAAAATTGATTTAAGATCCGGATATCATCAACTGAAGATCAAGCCTGAAGACATTCCGAAGACCGCATTTAGAACCATATATGGGCATTATGAGTTTCTAGTGATGGCATTTGGATTAACCAACGCACCAGCGGCTTTCATGGATCTGATGAATCGAGTATTTAAGAAGTATTTGGATAAATTCATGATCGTGTTTATAGACGACATCTTGATCTATTCTAAAATAGAAGAGGAGCATGCAGAGCATTTGGGGATAGTTCTGGAAATACTGCGACGGGAGAAATTGTACGCAAAGTTATCCAAGTGTGAATTTTGGTTAAAAGAAGTACGATTTCTTGGGCACGTAATTAGCAATAAAGGAGTGGAAGTGGATCCAGCAAAGATTGAAGCCATAATCAACTGGGAGAGGCCAAAAACACCAACGGAAGTAAGAAGTTTCATGGGATTGGCAGGTTACTATAGAAGATTTGTGCAAAATTTTGCAAAGATAGCTACGCCATTGACAAAGCTCACTAGGAAGAACCAGAAATTTGAATGGGATAAGAAGTGTGAGGAGAGTTTTCAAGAATTAAAGAATAGATTAGTATCTTCTCCAGTGCTAGTCTTGCCAGATGATCAAGGAAATTTTGTAATTTATAGGGACGCATCGTACAAAGGACTGGGATGTGTTTTGATGCAGCATGATAAGGTGATAGCCTACGCTTCAAGACAGTTGAAACCACATGAAGAAAAGTATCCAACGCATGATCTAGAATTGGCAGCTATAGTGTTTGCATTGAAGATATGGAGGCATTATCTTTATGGGGAAAAGTGCGAGATCTACACGGACCACAAGAGTTTAAAGTATATCTTCACCCAGAAGGAATTGAACATGAGGCAGAGAAGATGGCTAGAATTGATCAAGGACTACGATTGTACTATCAACTATCATCCAGGCAAAGCAAATGTGGTGGCCGACGCTCTAAGCAGAAAAGAAAGGTTAAACATGATGACTTCATCCGAGGAATTAATCAGGGAATTTGAGAAGCTGGAAATAGAGGTTAGTATTCCAAGTATGTCTACAGAGGTATTGTGTGCAATGTCTTTTCAACCAGAATTATTAGAGAAAATAAGAAGATGTCTTGATGAGCCATGAACGAGACAGTTTGACAGGAGAAGAAACAGGGAGTCAAAAGGATGATAAAGGGATATTAAGATTTTCTTCCAGAATATGGATACCCAACATAGCCGAGCTGAAAGATGAAATTCTTCGAGACGCTCACAACTCTAGATACTCAATTCATCCCGGGAGTACGAAGATGTACCGAGATTTAAGAAAAAACTTTTGGTGGCCAAGCATGAAGAAGAAAATTGCAGAATGGGTAAGTAAGTGTTACACTTGCCAGCGAGTTAAAGTAGAACATCAAAGGCCCAGTGGATTAATACAACCATTGGATATTCCAGAATGGAAGTGGGAGCATATAGCGATGGATTTTGTAGCCGGATTACCGAGGACCAGGGCGAATCATGATGCTATTTGGGTTCTTATCGACAGATTGATGAAGTCAGCGCATTTTCTTCCTATCAACGAGAGATTCTCAATGGATAAATTGGTACGGTTATATCTTAAAGAAATTGTGACACGACATGGAGTTCCAGTATCCATAGTTTCAGACAGAGATCCTCGATTTAACTCAAGATTTTGGAGAAGTTTTCAAGATTGTCTCGGAACGAAGCTGAACATGAGTACCGCGTATCATCCGCAGACGGACGGTCAAAGTGAAAGAACGATTCAGACTATTGAAGATATGCTGAGGGTATGTGCACTAGATTTTGAAGGGAGTTGGGACGAGCATTTTCCATTAGTTGAATTCTCCTACAACAACAGCTATCATGCCAGCATTGGAATGCCGCCTTACGAAGCCTTGTACGGGAGAAGATGCAGATCTCCAATATGTTGGGAAGAAGTTGGTGAGAGAAAGATTTTGGGTCCAGAATTGATCCAGCAGACAAAAGAGAAAATAGAACTCATTCGGAAAAGATTAACAGCAGCTCAAGACCGTCAACGTAAATATGCAGATCCTACCAGAAAAGATATGGAATTTGAAGTTGGTGAAGCAGTGCTATTAAAAGTTTCTCCTTGGAAAGGTCTATCAAGATTTGGGAAGAAAGGAAAGCTGAGTCCGCGTTATGTTGGTCCTTTTGAGATTTTGAAGCGTGTGGGAAAGGTTGCTTATGAATTAGCGTTACCACCTCACATGCAACATATTCACAATGTGTTCCATGTGTCGATGTTGAAGCATTATTTGCCTGATTCGAACCATGTGATAGAATACGAGCCAATCGAGATCCAACCAGATTTATCTTTTGTAGAGCAACCAGTACAGATTTTAGATAAGAAAGAAAGAGTACTTAGGAATAAGTCTGTATCTTTAGTGCGAGTCTTGTGGAGGAATCCCAAGGTTGAAGAGTCGACTTGGGAATTGGAAAGCGAAATGCGATCCAAGTATCCTCATTTATTTTCCTAGGCTGATTCTGAGGACAGAATCCTGTTAAGGGGGGTAGATTGTAATATCCCATATATTTTCAAATATTATTATTATTATTCGGAATTGTTTATGTGATTTTATGTGAATTTTTGGTGAATTATCTGAAAAGTAGAATAGATATCTGAATGTTTATATGTGACATTATTTGAATATTTGAATTTTTATATGTCCAGAATAAAATATAGATAATTGTGGTATTTTTCTGGTAATTTTTGGAGTGTTATATGATTTTATAATGATTTATGAATTATTAATTATTTTCAGAATAATTATAAATTTTTTTTTATAAAGCCGAAAATCTTCCAACTTCAACCGTTTTGCGTTTTTACAACCCGAAACTCTTCCAAAAACTCCTTCCTAACCTAATCTGGTAATTCTGGACATTTTCCGTGTTTTGACTTTTTCGATCCGGATTACGGTTTGACCCGTGCGCGGCCCGACGCAATATTTTCGATACGATAGTTATTTCGGTAATCAATAAAACCCGTAATCTCGAAAGACGGGATATTTTTACGTTATTTTCGTATATGGTGTTTTATAAAAAGCCCGATTTTCATAATTATCCAATTCTGGTATTGAATTGTATCGTTTTTACAGTTACTTAGCGGCTAAGCAACTAATTTAACTATCCAAAACGATCCAGAACGATCCAATATTCCATAAATATAAATAGCCTATTTCTTATTTCGTTTATTTCGTTTATTCATTTGCAACCAGTTAAAATACCGTAAAAACAGAGAAAAACCCGAGAAACCGATATTAATCAAACACACGAACGAAGGCGTTATCGAACTCCGATTCGGGCGTGCAGAATACCAAAACGAAGCTCTCGAAATCTTCTTTCTGAATCAATCATCAGTTTCTGCCCAGAAATCACAGTAATTTTCTTATTTAATTATTTATATTCGAATTATTTGATAATTAAATTATGAAAATTTGTTCTTGATGTTGTTGATGTGATTTGATGCTTCCATGTTGTAGAACATGTTTTTCTGGTCAATTTGGTATATAATATGTCAGATTTTGAGCTCTGCATCATGTAGAAAAGTGGCTTTGATTCTCGGATATGAAAATTAGGGTTTATACTCAAGAACAATTTCAATTGAAACTGGGAACTCTTGATTTATTGATTCTGGGTTCGATTCATTAGTACCAGCGTGTAGATCGCGTCAAGTCGTAGTGTTTCCTGTGTTTAAATGTTAAGTCAGACCCCTGTGTTGCTTCGCCGGAAAAGCTCGAACCCCGGCCGGTTTTAATGGCATTTTCGCCGGAAAACCAGACCCTGGGGTTACGAGCACGAGCGGAACTTGGCCTTGAGTCTCTGGGAAGATCGAGAAGATATTGGTGCAAAGAACGGAATCAAACGATTCATGAATTGTCAGAATTAGGCTCGCCGGATTCTGCACTTTCCGGCGAGTTCTTGAGGAGATTAGGTGACCCGCTGGGTCGGTTCCTGACCCGGGTTTCGACCCGGCTTCAATCCTATCAACCCAATTGCAAAACTCTGATTTCTGTTTCTGATTGATTTTATTTAAAAATTGTTTTAAAATTCAATTTTTATTTCTAAAAATTCATTTTTAAATTCTGAAAACCTATATTTAATTCTGAAAAATTATTTTTATCTTTAAAATAAATCTTAATTATTTAATTAATTAATTTTAGCTGATAATTAATTATTTAATTAGTCAATTCATTTAAATATTAATTGATTAATTAATTTAATTAGTTATTAATTAATTTTAATTGATTATTTAATTAGATTTAATTATTTAATTTTTGATTTAAAAATTCTGAAAAATAGTTTCGAGCTTTAAAATATTATTTTAAATTATTTTCCAGGCTCGATAATTTTTATAAAATTATTTTCGAGTGTTCGAGCCCTATTATTTAATTATTAAATGATTTGGAGACCCGTTTTATTCCGAAAAATGTTCAAATATTCATAATAAATCAACCGTTTGTCCGTTTAATACGAAACGAACGCGTACAGACTCAGAAAAATATTGCGCTTTCAATAAAAATACGTTTGAGACCTAATTTATTTTATATTGCAATGTCATTTAATTTATATATCAGTTTGAGTCGGTATTTGATCGATAAATGTTAATATTGACCTGATTTTCATTCTGAGCGCACTGAGACGTATCTTTTAATGATCTGAATTATGTATTGCATGAGTTATGAGATTACGTGTTATACAAATGTCATGATTATGTGTTATGTGATAAGTATGCTATTTGTTTACAGTTTAATATGCCATGCTTAGTTATAAATGGTCGGGGAGATGTCAAGACGTAGAGTTACGTCGATTGAGTTTAGTTCTGTCAATTAAGATAGTATTTTTGTTTATAGAAACGAGTAGCAAGGAGTGCAGTCAAGTGTTAGACGAAGATAGTAGCCAGCAGTTAGAAGCAGAGTTAAAGTAAGAGGTTATTGAGCATACCAGGCAAGTACCCCTAACTTCCCTTATCGTTCAAGTGACGTTCATTTCTAATCATATTATACAAGTACCTATATCTTTATTTATCATTCAATTGATATTGACTCTGAACTTTATTCTTTCAATATCCATACTATTCTAAGTTCAGAATAGTTAAACGTTTTATGTTTCGCTATGAATTACTCTATACGGCAAAGCTTTGAATTGAGATTAGCGAATAACTAATTGTTCTGGTTATTTCGCCATTGGTTGTTGAGAAAACTCCGGACCATGAGAAATGGGGAGTTATGTGGTTAAGGATGTCATTTGATTCGAATCCTTTGGCGGAAAATTGTTTTTATGGGTTGGATGGTTGCGTAAGAGGCCGTGGCGGCGGTCCAGTGTGAGCTATGTATTATACAGGATATAACACCTTGCTAGGCCAATATGTGCCTTGGGTACCTTTTGTTTAGTTGGATATGCTTCGGCATACCGGTGTTGCTCCGCGGCTGATCACCGGCGGCAACACACCGTCGTTCGCGGATTCTAGTCCCAAAACATAATATATTGCAAATGTTGTTTATTATCAAATTTTTATCAGTTTTGATACTGTTTAGTTAGCTTAGTTGGTTTTGTTCATCAGATATACTGTTGTTATTCCAAATCATAAGCTATTTATTACTTGCTGAGTATTTCGTTCGCTCATACTTGTTTCATATCTTGATTCTTTCAACTAGGCCAGAGAAAGCTTAAGTTCCAGGTCTGACCAGAGGTTTTGTGCTTGTAAATAGTTGGTGTGTTTCCAGGTAGACAGTTTGGGACGCTTAATTAGTCTAGAGGTTTGTAATAAAATTTGAATAAATTGTAAAACTAATTAGACTATGGTCTGTAATAACAGTTGGTTTGTATTAGTGCCTGTTCCATACTATAACCTGTGATCGATCCAGTGTAGGTAAAAGGGGTCGTATTTATTATATTATTCCGCTGTGATTATTTTATTTTGGTTTATTGGCGAGTGACCCCCAAATCTAGACCCCGGGTTTGGAGGGCGTCACACAGACCATCTTAGCAAACTTGGGATTGAAAAACCCTCAGGTTGTATCATGTTTATATCCTCTTCAAGGCTCCCATTTAAGAAAGTGGTTTTGACATCCATTTGCCAAATCTCATAGTCGTAGTAAGCAGCTATTGCTAGCAAAATCCTGATGGACTTGACCATAGCAACTGGTGAAAACGTCTCATCATAGTCTATACCATTAATTTGTTTGAAACCTTTTACCACTAGTCGCGCTTTATAGGTCTGTACTTTACCATCCATGTCAGTCTTCTTCTTGAAAACCCACTTGCACCCTATAGGTTTTACCCCTTCAGGTGGATCAACTAATATCCATAATTTATTTTGATACATGGATTCCATTTCGGATTTCATGGCCTCTAGCCATCTCTCGGAGTCTGGATTGTTCATAGCTTCTTGGTAGGTAAGAGGCTCATCATTGTCTATGAGCATTACATCATCATCTTGAGTCAAGAGAAATCCATAATATCTCTTTATCTCATGATGAGCCCTACTAGATCTACGAATAACCTGTGTTTCGGGAGCAGGAACATCTTGATGTACTTCCTACCCACTTTCCAACTCTGGTTCAATGTTATTTTTTCCAACTCGATCTTCATCGAGATCTATAATCCGCCCACTTATTTTCTTGGAACGTAACTCTCTTTCAAAAATACAGCGGTTCGAGCAACAAACACTTTGTTCTCGGTAGGATTATAGAAACTATACCCTTTAGTTTCTTCAGGATGTCCCATAAAATAACATTTATCTGATTTTGGTCCCAGCTTGTCAGAACCTAAGCGTTTAACAAATGCTTCACATCCCCATACTTTCATAAAAGACATGATGTGACATTTCTCGGTCCATATCTTATATGGAGTCTTTTGAACCGATTTAGTTGGTACTCGATTTAGTGTATATGCATCCGTTTCTAGAGCATAACCCCAGAAACTTATTGGAAGATCTACTAGACTCATCATCGATCGCACCATGTCCAACAAGGTATGATTTCTCCTCTCAGAAACTCCATTCCATTAAGGCGTTCCAGGAGGAGTAAGTTATGATACGATACCACACTCCTTCAAGAAACCTTTAAACTTGAGGCTTAAGTATTCTCCTCCATGATCTGATCGTAGAATTTTTATACTTTCTCCTGTTTGCTTTTCCACTTCAGCCTTGTATTCTTTGAACTTTTCAAAAGAATCGGATTTGTTCTTCACAAGTTACACATATATCTACTGAAATCATTAGTAAATGTAATAAAGTAATAAAAGCCACCTCTTGCCATCGTACGCATTGGACCACATACATCACTATGTATAAGTCCTAATCGTTCGGTGGCCCTTTCACCTTGTCCGGTAAAAGGAGCTTTAGCCATTTTGCCAATGAGACAAGATTTGCATTCTTTGTATGATTCAAAATCAAACTTATCCAAGTAACCATCTTGATGTAACTTGGAAATACGTTTCTCATTTATGTGACTTAAATGACAATGTGAAAGGTATATTTGAATTGAGTCTTTCATCTTAATATGTTCATTATCATTATTTATGTTATAGACAGGAGTATTTAAATCAAGAACATATAAACCATTAAATAAATGTACAACCTCATAGGTAACATTATTAAATGAAAAGAAACAACTATGGTTCTGAATCAAAAACGAAAAACCTTTCTTGTCCAAACAAGAAACCGAAATAATGTTTCTGCAAATTGCAGGCACGTAAAAACAGTTATCTAGTTCTAAAACAAGCCCAGTGGGCAATGATAAACGATAAGTCCCTACAGCTAAAGCAACAACCTTTGCTCCATTTCCAACTCATAGGTCGACTTCTCCCTTCGTCAATGTCCTACTTCCCTACAGTTCCTGCATATTTATACAAATATGAGAACCACATCCAGTATCTAATACCTAAGATGTAGAAGTAGAAAAGTTGACGTCAATAACATAAATACCTGAATCAGAAGCAGCAATAGCAGCCTTCTTCTTCTTCAGATCCTCCAAATAAGCATGACAGTTCCTCTTCCAATGACCTGGTTTCTTGCAATAGTGACAATCACTAACCTTTGGGACACCACCTTTAGGCTTCAAAGCCTTGGTTAGAACAGGTTTCGGATTGGCATCAGATATAGATCCCATCTTCCTCTTGCCTTTCCATAACCCTTTCCTTTGGCCTTCCCCTTATTCACCATCAACATGGGAGCAGGGGACGCCTTCAGAACGTTGGTCTCAGCAGTTTTTAACATAGCCAACAATTCGGTGGGGTTCTTATCTATCTCATTCATATTGTAACTCATCACAAATTGAGAGTAGCTGTTATTTAAAGATTGTAAAATAAGATCAATCTGGTGTCCATAGAAATTAGGGCACCCAACTTGGCAAGGTACTCCATATACCCTATCATTCTTAGAACATGCGGTCCAACCAGATCACGTTCTCCCTGCTTACATGCATGCAATGATTTGAAAGTATCAAATCTCTCCTGACGAGCCTATCCTTCAAACATACATTTAAGGTGATCAATCATATAATAAGAATCCATATTCTCATGTTGTTTCTAAAGTTCAGCACTCATGGTCGCTAACATGAGATATTGAACATTCGTGTCATCATCGATATGTTTCTCATAAACATTATGTTGAGCACAGGATGCTCCTTCAGGGAAAGGTGCAGGGTGAGGGATATCAATTCATAGAGCTTGTGCTCTTGTTTGAGGACAATCCTCAAGTTCCTCTGCCAGTCTAGGAAGTTTGTTCCTTTCAGCTTGTCTATCTCAAGGACTGATCACACAGAGAAGTTGTTTGAATTGTTTGCCATTTTGATATCTACAATGTTAAGTGCATAAGATAAATTAGTCTAGAGATGATTATTAAATTATGTTCAAGTGATTATATATATATATTCAAAATATATATCTCCCACTATTTTTTATCAAATTAATAGCCCTAACTATTAATTCGGAAAGAATATCTTCTATATACTTTCTAGTGAGCCAAGATCAAAATTTCACAATGTTTTAGTTTAGCTTTGGCTTTACTCCTAAAACATGAGTCAATACTTCAAACATCCTTTGAAGGTGCTCTATCATATCATAAACATCATTATGCTCTTGTTGCTTCTAAAGCCCAACACTCATAATTACAAGCATGAGACATGAAATATCAGTTGCATAATCAATTTGCTTCTGGTAAGCATTTTTTTCAGCACATGTTTCATTCTCATCTAGAAAAAATAAGGGAGGGGTTTGAGTGACATCCTTGAACCTGAGGACAATCCTCAAGTTCCCATGTCAATTGAGGAAATTATTTCATGTCAGCTTGTCCTTCTCAAGGACTATTACATAGAGATGTTATTTGTGTTATTTGTCATTTGATATCTACAATATTAAAGTGCATAAAATGACTTAGTCTACAGATGATCAATAAATTATGTTCAAGTGATTATTCATTATATATTCACAACATATATCTCCCACTATTTTTATCAAATCAATAGCCCTAACTATTAATTCGTAAAAAATATCTTCTATATCCTTTCTAGTGAGTCATGATCCATATTTCACCACGCGTTAGGTCAGCTTTGGCTTTTCTCCTAAAAAATGATTATTTAGGTAGACAACATTTGTCAATTATATCAACTATATAACTTTTGGATAGCTTGGTAGAACAACATTTGTTCATATTTATCTAATAAATCTCGTCAAACTCTATGCCTCTAAGTTCACAATCCTATTGTGATAACTTAGTTAAGTCAAACACAATAGTCAAAAAGTATCAATATACTTCAACACATCTCCCATGATAGATAGGAGTACTTCGCTTTGACGAACCCACTCCTGGTCGATCTAGGGGTTAACGCATTGGACTCATTGGAAGGCATCTGATCAGCTTAATATTAACTTTAGGGTTTTGTTAATTTTAGAATGATCATGATCCCATCATAAAGAGATTCCCAATTTTTCCTTGAATAAAATACTTCAAATCAATATACGTTAATGGTTTGATTTCAAGGTAGTGAGGGAGTCACAACGGTCTCGCTTAACACCCACAACCTTACAAGTTCAATGAACTCGCTTTTGACAAAATCGCCTCATGTCAGAAATAAAGAAAATTTGTATTTTATTCCGTGTTTCATAAACACGAGAATCTCATAATTGTTTGTTCATTTTAAAATCTTGAGTCGTTACAGATTTTATCTTGTTTAGCAAGCATGGCATGGGTGTCGTATCTAATACATACATCCTTAATCTAATTAAGCATGCATCTTTATAAACTACTCTACACATACATTCATCATATGCGCATATATATGTAAAGTGCAATAAATAAACGTGGCTGGTTATGGCTTCATCCTATGTGATTTTTATCAAGCTAATGACAAAGATCTAGGTCAATCTAAGGTGGAAAATAAATACCGGCTAACTATTACATGTCTTTTTTCTTGTATTGCTTCCTTGGATGGGCTCCGTGTGGGATTACCATTGATCTTCAAATCTTCATGTCTTAATGTACATTAAAAGAATGAAATATGAAAACTAACCTAATAAACTTAGAAGAAGAACTCGAGTTTCATTCGAGATTTAATAATTACAAGATTAAACGACAAGCAAGCTGTATTTGAAAAACCAAAACCATTAACCTAAGGTCATAAGCCATAACCATCCACCATGATCAATTAACACAAAATAACATGTTAAAACACATAATCTGATCTTAACATATCATACCCATCATGATCTAATCATAAAAACCAAATATTGAAAAAATTAGAAAATTCAAAATTAAATCTGATAACATTAAATCACAGATTACAGGGCCTATGTAATAACCTGAAATTTTGGACTAAATGAAATTTTTTATGAATAGTGATTTTGCTTTGAAACCCTGATGAATGGTAACCTTGCTGATTGTGGAATATTATCAGACCACCTTATATAAGAGTTCTTTTATGAAAATTCGGAGTCCGTATAAGTGTTCACTGATATAAATGAGTGTATGTAAAGATCGTCAGAATCAAAATTCGAACACTTTGATTTTTCCCGAAAATCCTCCAGATACCGAAAGAATTGAGTGTAAGGTAACATGATTAAAAGGATTTAAATTCAAGATTTATAAGAGAGGATCATAAAAGGATTATAAAAGATTGTAAAAGGTTTAAGGGAACCCAAGTAATAAGATCCCGGATATGATTCCTCAAACGACGAACGAAAACGAAAGTTAAGCGAACCGTATAACAGATAAGCGGTCATTAGCCAAGGTTTTAAGCACTATTCAATTATTAGCACAAGATGAGATCATCAAGCCTTAGGGAATTGACATTTGGCAAGTTAATGACATAAGGAAGGTGATATAAGCATGTTTAATAGATATTTGTGCAAGTTGACAAGTAATCAAGCTAAACATCACACAAATCATTTAATCAAACTAGAAACATTTTTACTTCACTTTTTCTTCCCTTGCTCTCGGCCAAAACCAGAGCAGCAACTTCAAACTACCATATCTCCTTGTTGGAAAGGTATTGAGATGACCTACAACGCTTATTCACAAGCCTCGTCCAAATAATAATGTTAAGACCCTAATTTATACAGTTCTTTCAATCGGACTTTTAGAAACTTCAAAGCCTAACTTTGTGTTCTCGATTTCTTTGGAAAGATCAAGCTTGTAGGAGGCTCCCTAAGGCTTCCTAGCAACTTAAACCTCCCAAGGAAGGTATAAACTTCAAACCATAGCCTTTACTTTGATTATTAGTGAGTTTGATGGTTGGTTTTCTAAATGATAAGCATGATCTTTGATTATTAGTAGTTTGATTTGAATTTGGAGTGATTTGGTGAATGAATCTTGTTATAGTTAATAGAGCTTGATTGTGGTTGGTTGAGATAAAGAATCTGGAGAATAAGGACTGGTATATTATTATTTAGTTGAGGTTTTGATGTGTCAATAATTGTGGTTGTTTGGTGAGGTTTTGGTGAAGTGAGAAACTTGGAAAACTCATAAACATAGCCGTCGTAATGCCCGTTTTCCTTAGACTGTTGTACATGAATCTCGGACCAGATAACTCACTGACCAATCTTTAACTTTGCCATGTTTAGCTAGATCATGTCGTAAGCTTCGTTTTGGTATGTGTTTCGCTTAGATCCGATTTACGGTTTAGGAGAAACGACCGTTTTAAGTTACGGTATTTCGCGAACGAACCTTTACCCCTCACTTAACTTTGAAACCATGTTTAAGGCCCTTAAATGACTAATTGGAGTATGAAACAATTATGTAAATTGGATTAGGCAGTTGGTAGAGTACTCGCAAAAGAATCGCCTTAAAATTCTTAATGGTTAATTTATTAAAAATGGTGGAGCCGAGGGTACTCGAGCGACTTAAGTGAATTGTTAAGCGCAAAAGGGAACGTTAGAGTCTAATTGGTTAAAGTCTAGATCCTTAAGCGACTTTGGTTTAATTCCAACTTATATGTTGTTTATAGGTTACCAGACTCGCCCCAGGCCTTTTACCACCCCCAGTCGCTCATGCAATTTTTCTACCCGTTATACTGTTGTTGTGATGTATATATGTATATGCATTATCTTGTGATAAGTGCATGATTGTTATTAGCAAACTTTGCGATATATTGGAGCATGCTGATATGGTATATACGCATGCCTGTTTCGTAATCTTGATATCTAATTGTTGATTCAAATGCTTATAAGTTGCATAATATCTATGCTAGAGATAAACAGTAGTTGCGTATACCCAAAGGTGAACATTTTCTAAACCGGGAGTCGATGTTCCCGAGTATAATATATATATCTATATATATATATATAGATATAGTTTTCAAAACTATTAATCGAATAAGGTTTATTTGATAACTTTATTTTATTTAATGAATATTATTTTGAATATTCATTCGAGGGCTTATGACTCCGCTTCTTTTATTAAATAATATTCTTTATTTTATTAAAGAATAATGGTTCGATAATCAAACTTATTTTCGATTATTCACATAAAGATCGTACTTTTGTATAAGTATATCTTTTTTTATTTATTATTCGTTTCAAGTATGAGTTTTTAAAACTTCTACTTCAGTTATTTTTATAAAGATTACACTTTATGGGAATATTATTTAAATAATAATATTCAGATATTCTCCAACATATCGGGACTGATTTATTTTATTAAATCAGCATTACTCCAAACATTCTTAAAAATGTTTTTGAGTCTTCAAAATGATTTTAAAAGTTAGAGCGGATCCCGAAACTCGTTTTCAAATTTAAGATCTTCCTTTCGAAGGGGATTAAATACTCGCTTAAAAATCTGAGGGATCTGGCTCTGTGGTGTATTTTATATTCGCAATGAGGTTGCTGTTTTGAGAAAACATTTTAATTACTTGCCCAACGTTCGGGAAGTAAGTCCATCTATTTGAGTCGGCATAAGCAACATGGGCTCAGTGGGCGTCTATGAAAGTGTAAGTGGCTCAGTGGGAGTCCATCAATGCGTAAGTGGCTGAGTGGCAGTCCAGCATAGGTCCTAATGCGGCCAGGGTGATGACCAGTGGGGAATTCGTCCATCTACTAGTAGAAAAGGTTACTTATTGGTATCTTTGCCTCATCAACAAGATATCAGGTTTATGCCAAGGTTTTCTCCTTTCCAAATTCATTGGATATTGCAACTCTTTATAATTTTCATAACAGAGGTTTTCAAGGAGTGTATGAAATATATATATATATAGGTGTATATATATATCAGGACTTAATGAAGTATCTCGTAACTTCATTATTTATAATGATATTTAAAAGATTGAATCTATTCAAGTCTTTACTTGTAGTCTCATCTATGTGATGAACTTTTGAAACTGATTATACCTTGAACGGTGGTAGTTCAAGTAGTATTCGGAAAATATATAAGTATATTGGAGTATCTTGTAACTTCATCTTTTCAACTTATATCTGGTTAATGATTATCTTATGCATGATAAAGATTTTCAGAAAAATGTTGAGACAAGATTAGATATATGAGTTCACCTTGCAACGATATTTTTATACAGTTATAAACTGGAACTCTGTGTATATTATGCGTGGAAGAGGACTTCAAAGATTTTGAAAAGTATATATGTATATATATACTAAATATTTTGTGACTTGGTCGCGTTACGATATCAACTTGGTTCATTTCTTCTTGACCAAGACTTTCATGAGTACTATGAGAATGCTCATATATTTTTAATTATAATACATATTATTTTGGTGGGCTTGTTGCTCACCCTTGCTTCTTCTTTCATCACACAACAATATATAGACAAGATAAACAGGACCAAGCTCCCAATTCGTGAGCGGATAGGAAACGTTCCGCAGTTTCCTGTAGGCGTTGATGCCACTGTAGCTGAGGTGGGAACTACCAATAGGCTAGGTTTTCAACTGTTGATGTACCATACTTATGTATATTATGAATTGTAATAATGACAAAAAATATGTAAATTTATTCAGAAACCCTTTTAAGGTGTAATGGTTTATAATTGTGAAATAAAATGACTTGTGTTAATTTTGGTATTCATCTCTGAGACTATAACTTGTGGTCTGTGTGTATATTGTGGGGTCACAATACGCAGTAGTTGGTTATTTATAAAGATTGAGTTTTATTAAGGGAAATGAAACTCGTGACAACCCGGATCCCCGACCCCGGATTTGGGGGTGTTACAGAAATGGTATTAGAGCTAAGCGTTATAAACCTCAAAGATGATGTGACGTTAAGATAATAAGTTCACTAAGATAATAAGAACTCTTGCCAAGTTCATAGTCGGACTACCTAACGTAGTACCGACAGTTAAAACCCTTATGGGAACCCTTATAAATATCGTGATAGAAGCGTAGTTCGTTATCGTATATGGTAGCGGGACTCCAAACCCTGAGGTTGAGGAACAACAACAGGATAATGTTTTATTACTAATTGAGGATCGGATTGTGGATCCAATGGAACACCCTAACAAGGGACCAGATGATGTTCATATTAAGGATGTAGCGGTTGAGGATGTTATCCCAGAAGGGATTGTTGCTGAAGAGGATCCCATGGGAGATCCTGACAAGAATGAAGAAAGGACCGTTGAGGAATCGATGACCGTGGTTAGGGAGACTACCAGAGGTAGGATTGGCCGGTTATTACCGTAGGTTCGTTCAAGTTCGCAAAGATAGCAGCCCCTTTAACGCGGCTTACTCGTAAGACTGAGAAGTTCGAATGGACAGAGAAATGCGAGAACAGCTTTTAAGAGCTGAAGCAAAGGTTGGTGACGACCCCTATGTTGGCGTTGCCGGATGGAAATGGAGATTTTGTGATTTGTAGTGACGCTTCGCATAAAGAATTAGGGTGCTTCTTATACAACACAACAAGGTAATCGCGTACGCGTCAAGAAAATTAAAGGAATATAAAATTCGATATCCCCACCCATGAGCTTGGGCTCGTGGCAATAGTTTTGCCCTAAAGATTGGAGGCACTACTAGTATGGAGAGAAGTGCGAGATTTACACAAGCCATAAGTGCTCTAGTGCATTTTCACACAAAAAGAGCTCAACATGCACCGGAGGAGGTGGTTAGAGCTAATCAAGGATTACGATTATGAGGTTCTTTCATCCAGGGAAAGCTAATGTGATGGCCGACGCCCTTAGTAGAAAGGAGAGACTCAAGATGATAATGTCTTCGGAAGAATTGGTAAGAGATTACGAGAAAATGGAAATAGAAGTGAAGGTAACCGGAGCCGGTACCGAAAAGCTGTTTGAGATTGTAATACATCCCGAATTATTGAAAAAGATCATATTATGCCAAGAAAAATTGATGAATGAAGGCAGAGAGCCAATGACTGGAGAAGAGATTAATACCGAGAAAGATGATAAGGGAATAATGAGGCGTTCCTACAGAATTTGGGTTCCAAATGTTCAAGAGCTTAAAGATGAGATCTTAGATGAAAGCCCTAGTTTGAGGAATAAGATTTAGAGCAAACCCTGAACGTGATAGTCAGGGAGGTCGCCATCAAGATAGAAGAAACCCATAACATAATGAAGTGGAAAATGAGGATTTAAAACATATAGGATGACCCCGATTATGGGAAGGAGGAGGGAACGTTCAGACTAAGGAAACAGAAGTCGAGTAAGGAAAGGAGACCCGAGACGGTACTCCTATACGACAATTCATGGACCTTTCTAAACAGAACTTAGACTATTATCCCCAACCACCACCCTGAGGAAACAATGCGGTGAGAAATTTTTCAGGACCTTTAAGTCACTAAGCTCTCAGAGTTCCAAGGAACAAGCTGACCCAGTCGAGGCAAGAGTCTGGCTAAAGGAAATATAGGAATCATTTGAGATTCTAAATGATTGACGAATCACAAAACACTGTTTTTGTCACTTACCCTCCTAAGAGAGAGGCCACCCGCTGGTGAAAGGCCAAGAAAGACATGGGGTCAGAGGTTATAATAAACCGATTAGAGTTCAGTCATTTGTTTTTGGGAAAGATCTTCCCAAGGTTACAGAGATATTGTAAAAGCTTTAGAGCCAGAACAAAGGCAGACAAGTATGATGAATTATGAATCTAAGTTGTAAAAGTTGTCAAGATTCGTTTGGAGGACAAGAATCCCAGAACGACGTGATGTTTGAAGTCAATGATTAGTGGGTTCATGAAATGATTGTAAGAGAAAGGAAAATAAAAAGAAATTGAAGTGGAAAGGAATATAAAGGCAATAGAGTTTGAGGAATGATAAGGGAGTTGGGTATGAGGAAACCCTAAAGACTCATAGTAATAGAAATAGAAAAGTATATGATCATCAGGATGAGGGTGATTCACCATGAGTTAAAGTTGACGGTTGAAGGCATAAGAGATACATATATTTTATCCCCTTTAAGTTGGGAGGATTCGAGGAAACCTTGAGATAGTTCGAAGGATAAATAATGAGACGCGGATAGACTGAGGAGACAAGAAAGTAAGAAATTAGGAAATTGGATGAAGGAAGTGACCTTCAAGAATGTGAAGTGTAATTAACGCATGTGAATTGATACCCAAAAAGGGGGACACCAGGTATAAAAGATATCCCAACATTAAGATGACTGTTGAGGTAGATAAAGAAGTAAATGAGTAGTTATAACTAAAAAGTTCACATTGAACATGACTAATATCTTCTAGAACATCCCTGTTATCATTACTAAATTAGGCAAGAAAAGCGGATAACCATTATTATCTTTTGGAGGCCATATTGATTGACCTCATTTTGAATAAGGATGCTATTGTGAAATTAGGTATAGACTATCGAGGTGGGAATGATTGAATAAGATAATCTATCAAGGATATATGACTTGATCTATCCATGGAAGGATGCATGTACCTTTTTAAAGGTGGAATTAAGGATAGAACCTCGATAACTTGAGATGAATCCTAGGGGAATGCATAAAGGTTGGCATTTCGCCCTTAATAGGGACATCATGAGTTTTGGCAGTATGAATTGAAAAGGATTAAGGTAACAACAACCTCTAAAGATTAGTGGAGAAAGTTTTTAGAACTATATAGACAATGGTTCTAGTATTAGTAAATGGTATCTTGATATGCCATGTACCTAGGGAGTACCAGATGAAGAATTTAAGGATAACCTTAGAGGTTTTACAAGGAAAAAGGTAATATTCAAAGTTCTCAAGAATAGAAATTTTGATAAAGGGAATATGACATAATTATAATAATGCCAGGTGGGCACGTGTTGAACCATAAGAAAGTATAGATCGAGCCAATGAAGGTCGAGATTTGTGAAAACAAGTAGGACCCAAGATAAGAGACGTCCTAATTATGATCGAGAGTCAGTCGTGATAATGTTAACCTCTAAAAGACCGAGGCAATAACTTATGAAAAAATGGTGATATTGTTTTTCCACTAAAGCGTAAGGAATAGCATTTTCACACAATCAGTGATTGGAATGAGGTAGAAAATTTAGTTGAAGATCCTTTAAAAGACATTGATTGTAAGGAATTATTACTATCAGGAAAGGCCAATGAGGTGGCCGACACTCTAAGTGTAAGAGAGCAATTATAGGCGCTCGTGCCAGAGGAATATAGTGATGATGGTTAAAGCCGTGAAGGTTGTATTATGGTTTGAAAGATTGACATTCCTTCTGATGATTGTGTCATACTCAACCGTAATAGTAGTTTGGTAAAGATTTAATTCATGTTATCGCTGTGAGCGGGATACCTATCTTAGAAGGTACTATCTTGAGATTAGCCAGGACCATGTTACGAAAGGACTAAATGAACCTTTGAGCTTCATGTCTCCCAATAAAGATATATGGTTAATTATGGTATTAATCTGCTATCGTTGGTTTCATTGAAACTCTTCTGCAATTTTATCTGCTTCATGTCATGTATGTACGTCAGGATCAAGAGTGTTCTTCTTGAATCGTGAATGGTGATTATGTTACCTTCTTAGAAGAAATTGATATGACAGATATGGACTCCGTATGGTTAGCTATTAAGATTCCAAGGAAAATGAATGACTACCGTAGGTCCACAGTGGACTATAGTAATGCAGCAATGATTCTGGGAATAATGAGATGATAACAACCGAGAGAGTTGTATTGTAATGGATGTTGAGATTGAGTACCACTAATCGGGTAGTGGTGATGTATAAGTTATCATTGATAGACTAACTACTAGATTATCTACTTATTGAATATTTATTCTTTCTTATCGACAGAGAATCGTATTACTATACGAGAAAGGTTGTGGGGAAAGCGTAGAATTCTAGTATCGATGATGTCTAGAATGAAATCCCAGATTCGATTTTTGTTGTCGAGGGAGTTTCAACGGTGATTGTTTATAAGCTCGAGCAAGAGCATGGGTCCATAGAATGATGGGCGGAATAGCAAAAATATTTAGGTATGTGAAATGCGATGCGATAATACTTGATGTTGAGATATATACATATATATGTTTTGTTCTCCTGTGATAAACCTCTATTGTTCAGAGGTAGATTCCAACCCAGATATTTTATGGCAGTATTATTTTTGCTCTTAAATTCGTTCTTTTCTCTACTTTTCATTTCATGTAAGTTGAGAAGAACAACCCTTCCAGAAGGGGAGGTATTGTCGAATGACTATCTATCTATGTGATAGAAGCCTAGTAGGATACTATCTATTGTTTAATTGCTTGTCAACTACTAAAGGCTGGCCACCTTCTATACTAACTATGCAATAGAACAAGTGTTCATGATCATAGTGATCTCTCAATAAATTCCTTTACTTCTATATGATTGATCAAACTTTGGAAAATAAAAGCAGTTGAAAATGAAGTAGTATCAGTACGGTGGTATTCTGATTCTAACACGTTCGTGATACTAAGTTTGACGCAATTATTAAAAGGTTATAGAATGCTAGCAAGTAAAAGTATAGCTAGAATAGTATTATGTACGGAAGATAGTAACGCTTACGAACAAGAAAAGAAGGAGTATTGAGAAGCAAAAGCTGTAGAGCTAGATGATATAATGAGAGTCTCTGCGATAGACTTGAAAGAAATTTGGAATGATCACTTAGCACGGATTGAGTTTTCTTACGATGATAGATGATATGACAGTGTCAGAATGTCGCCTTACGAGGCTTTGTACAAAAAAAACTGTTGATCTCCCTTGTATCAGAATGAAGTTGGAGAGTGCAAGATGCTCAGACCCGAAGTGGTCCAAAGGACCAAAGACATAGTGGATCTAATTAGAGGACGGCCGGTAGCAACCCCGGGATGGACAGAAGAGGTATGCTGATTTGACTCGAAAGGACAAAGAATATGAAGGAGGGAACCTTGTATTGTTAAAAGTATTCCCTTGAAAAGAATTGACGAGGGTTGGAAAGAAAGGAAAGTTTAAGTCCATGATTTATTGGACCCTTGGAGATATTAAGACGTATTGGGAAGTTAGCATATGAGCTAGCCCTACCCCTAAACATGTAGCAAGTTTATAACGTGTTCCACGTATCAATGTTAAGGAAGTATAATCTGGATGCCAGGAATGTGATAGAAAATAAACATATGAAAGTACAACAAGGACTGTCTTATATAGAGCACCCGGTAGAGATTATAGAACAGAATAAGTGAATATTATGATGGAACCAGAAGGTTGGAGAGTCAACCTAGTATTTGGATATTGTTATATTGGAGAAGTACCCTTGGCTACTTTCTTAGATTCCGGGACGGAATCCTTTTAAGGAGGGGAGACTGTAATGACCTGAAATTTTGGACTAAATGAAATTTTTTATGAATAGTGATTTTGCTTTAAAACCCTGATGAATAGTAACCTTGCTGATTGTGGAATATTATCAGACCACCTTATATAGGAGTTCTTTAATGAAAATTCGGAGTCCGTATAAGTGTTCACTGATATAAATGAGTGTATGTAAAGATCGTCAGAATCAAAATTCGAACACTTTGATTTTTCCTGAAAACCCACCAGATACCGAAAGAATTGAGTATAAGGTAACATGATTAAAAGGATTTAAATTCAAGGATTATAAGAGAGGATCATAAAAGGATTATAAAAGATTGTAAAAGGTTTAAGGGAACCCAAGTAATAAGATCCCAGATATGATCCCTCAAACGACGAACGAAAATGAAAGTTAAGCGAACCGTATAAGAGATAAGCGGTCATTAGCCAAGTTTTTAAGCACTAATCAAGGAATTAGCACAAGATGAGATCATCAAGCCTTAGGGAATTGACATTTGGCAAGTTGATGACATAAGGAAGGTGATATAAGCATGTTTAATAAATATTTGTGCAAGTTGACAAGTAACCAAGCTAAACACCACACAAATCATTTAATCAAACTAGAAACATTTTTACTTCACTTTTTCTTCCCTTGCTCTCGGCCAAAACCAGAGCAGCAACTTCAAACTGCCATATCTCCTTCAATACTCACTCAAATGTTGTGTTCTATAGCTCATTGGAAATTTATTGAGATGGCCTACAACTCTTGTTCACAAGTCTCATCCAGATAAGCATGGTAAAACCCTCATGTTTACAGTTCTTTCAATCGGTCTTTTAGAAACTTCAAAGCCTAACTTTGTGTTCTTGATTTCTTTGGAAATATCAAGCTTGTAGGAGGCTCCCTAAGGCTTCCTAGCAACTTAGCACCTCCCAAGGAAGGTATAAACTTCAAACCATAGCCTTTAATTTGATTATTAGTGAGTTTGATGGTTGGTTTTCTAAATGACAAGCATGATCTTTGATTATTAGTAGTTTGATTTGAATTCGGAGTGATATGGTGAATGAATCTTGTTATAGTTAATAGAACTTGATTGTGGTTGGTTGAGATGAAGAATCTGGAGAATAAGGACTGGTATATTATTAATTAGTTGAGGTTTTGATGTGTTAATAATTGTGGGTTGTTTGGTGAGGTTTTGGTGTAGTGAGAAACTTGAAAAACTCGTAAACATAGCCGGCATAATGCCCGTTTTCCTTAGACTGTTGTACATGAATCTCGGACCAGATAACTCACTGACCAATCTGTAACTTTGCCATGTTTAGCTAGATCATGTCGTAAGCTTCGTTTTGGTATGTGGTTCGCTTAGATCCGATTTACGGTTTAGGAGAAACGACCGTTTTAAGTTACGGTGTTTCGCGAACGAACCTTTACCCCTCGTTTAACTTTGAAACCTTGTTTAAGGCCCTTAAATGACTAATTGGAGTATGAAAAAATTATGTAAAGTGGATTAGGCAGTTGGTAGAGTACTCGGGAAAGAATCTCCTTAAAATTCTTAATGGTTAATTTATTAAAAATGGTGGAGCTGAGGGTACTCGAGCGACTTAAGTGAATCGTTAGCCGCAAAAGCGACTGGTTAAAGTCTAGATCCTTAAGCGACTTTGGTTTAATTCCAACTTATATGTTGTTTATAGGTTACCAGATTCGCCCCAGGCCTTTTACCACCCCCAGTCGCTCAGGAAAGTTTTCTACCCGTTATATTGTTGTTGTGATGTATATATGTATATGCATTATCTTGTGATAAGTGCATTATTGTTATTAGCAAATCTTGTGATATATTGGAACATGCTGATATGGTATATATGCATGCCTGTTTCGTAATCTTGATATCTAATTGTTGATTCAAATGCTTATAATTTGCATAATACCTATGCTAGAGATAAGCAGTAGTTGCGTATACCCTTAGTATAGGAGACCCATAGGTGTAAATTTTCTAAACCGGGAATCGATGTTCCCGAGTATAATATATATATATATATATAGTTTTCAAAACTATTAATCGAATAAGGTTTATTTGATAACTTTATTTTATTTAATGAATATTATTTTGAATATTCATTTGAGGGCTTATGACTCCGCTTCTTTTATTAAATAATATTCTTTATTTTATTAAAAAATAATGGTTCGATAATCAAACTTATTTTCGATTATTCAAATAAAGATCGTACTTTCGTATAAGTATATCTTTTGTTATTTATTATTCGTTTCAAGTATGAGTTTTTAAAACTTCTACTTCAGTTATTTTTATAAAGATTATCTTTTATGGGAATATTATTTAAATAATAATATTCAAATATTCTCCAACATATCGGGACTGATTTATTTAATTAAATCAGCATTACTCCAAACATTCTTAAAAATGTTTTCGAGTCTTCAAAATGATTTTAAAAGTTAGAGCGGATCCCAAAACTCGTTTTCAAATTTAAGATCTTCCTTTCGAAGGGGATTTAAATACTCGCTTAAAAATCTGAGGGATCTGGCTCTGTGGTGTATTTTATATTCACAACGAGGTTTCTGTTTTGAGAAAACATTTTGATTACTTGCCCAACGTTTGGGAAGTAAGTCCATCTATTTGAGTCGGCATAAGCAACATGGGCTCAGTGGGCGTCCATGAAAGTGTAAGTGGCTCAGTGGGAGTCCATCAATGCGTAAGTGGGCTGAGTGGCAGTCCAGCATAGGTCCTAATGCGGCCAGGGTGATGACCAGTGGGGAATTCGTCCATCTACTAGTAGAAAAGGTTACTTATTGGTATCTTTTCCTGATCAGCAAGATATCAGGTTTATGCCAAGGTTTTCTCCTTTCCAAATTCATTGGATATTGCAACTCTGTTTATAATTTTCATAACAGAGGTTTTCAAGGAGTGTATGAAATGAATATATATAGGTGTATATATATATCAGGACTTAATGAAGTATCTCTAACTTCATTATTTATAATGATATTTCGAACATTGAATCTATTCAAGTCTTTACTTGTAGTCTCTTCTATGTGATGAACTTTTGAAACTGATTATACCTTGAACGGTGGTAGTTCAAGTAGTATTCGGAAAATATATAAGTATATTGGAGTATCTTGTAACTTCATCTTTTCAACTTATATCTGGTTAATGATTATCTTATGCATGACAAAGATTTTCAGAAAAATGTTGAGACAAGGTTAGATATATGAGTTCACCTTGCAATGATATTTTTATACAGTTATAAACCGGAACTCTGTGTATATTATGCTTGGAAGAGGACTTCAAATATTTTGAAAAGTATATATGTATATATATACTGAATATTTTGTGACTTGGTCACGTTACGTTATCAACTTGGTTCATTTCTTCTTGACCAAGACTTTCATGAGTACTATGAGAATGCTCATATATTTTTAATTATAATACATATTATTTTGGTGGGCTTGTTGCTCACCCTTGTTTCTTCTTTCATCACACAACAATATATAGACAAGATGAACAGGACCAAGCTCCCAATTCGTGAGCGGATGGAAATGTTCCGCAGTTTCCTGTAGGCGTTGATGCCACTGTAGCTGAGGTGGGAACTACCAATAGGCTAGGTTTTCAACTGTTGATGTACCATACTTATGTATATTATGAATTTTCATAATGGCAAAGAATATGTAAATTTATTTAGAAACCCTTTTAAGGTGTAATTGTTAATAATTGTGGAATAAAATGACTTGTGTTATTTTTGGTATTCATCTCTGAGACTATAACTTGTGGTCTGTGTGTATATTGTGGGGTCACAATACGCAGTAGTTGGTTATTTATAAATATTGAGTGTTATTAATGGAAATGAAACTCGTGACAATCCGGATCCCCGACCCCGGATTTGGGGGTGTTACAGCCTAAATGACGTCAAACGCCTTATAGATCAATATACGTTCAGACGCTCGATTCCATATGAAATAGCGTATTGGTTCGCTAAAATCGGACACCAGACACAGATTTTAGCAAATCTGCTTCATCCGATTCAGAATCGTATCAAATACGATTTTTATAATAAGAACAAACACAAAACATATATATATATATCAATATATATACAGATTATATAATCATCATATGATTATACAACTCTCATGAATATCATATATTCAAAACATATATATACATACACATATATAAATTTAACAACATGTAAAACATACAAAATCGCATACATAACAGTCATGGAATATTGTATACATGTTATCATCATAAAACCAGTAAACACATAAATGAATTAAACACTTTTCGCATGTAGCTCTAATGCCATTGTTCGGTTTCGAGCACATAAACGCAACAGAAACAGTAATTAAAAACGTAAAAAATCAGAATTTTCGAAACCCACCGCCGGATCCAAGCGAAAAACATATATTTAATTCGTAGATCGGATTGTTTAACTTAAGAAGCTTAACCAATTGGTTGACTAATGGAGATCCAAAGCTTGTTCAATCACCACGCATCCTGCTCTCGCGATCTACGCTATATCGGTATCCACACGAATGCTTGAACTCGAGGATTGAATGTGTAGTAGCACAAACTCATTTCTTCTTGCTCTCTCCATCTTCTCCCTTGGTGGCTAGGGTTTTAGTAAATGTCTAGCACACCAAAATATCAGCCACACAAGAAATATTATATAAAGAGTAGAAAAATGAATTATAACTCTTAACTAATTAGGAGTTATTATTAATTAGAAATTCATATTTGTATAATATAATTAAGTCTCGCTTAATTATTTAACAAATAAATTTTATAATTAATATTAGTAAATTTGAATATCATTATTTATCTAATTAATTAAGTCAAACTTAATTAATATAATAAATAATTCAAATTACTTTAATTTAATTTAAATCCAATTTAAATTAAATAATCCTTCAAGCATTCTTTGTGTGTGACCCTATAGGTTATTATTACATTGACAACGAATTTTAAATCTAATTTAAAATCGTAAACAATGAGCGGCATCTAGTAATACATCATTGCTACCCAAGTAATAATAATTAAATCGGTGATCGATTAAACCTTTCGTGAATAATGTACAATGTAATATAATCCCTTTAATCACGCATTATAGATTAAACTAGAGGCATGTGATGTGTCATCCTCATCAATGTTTAATCCAGTTTTCCTTGATCAATGAGTAGACTATCACATCAAATCAACATTTGAGCGTGGCTACGCATTTCGTAGTCTAGCTTACACAAGAGGACAATAATATCACTCCTAAAATAGGAGGGTTAAATCCCTTCTAGATCATTCATATTTCTCATACGATTTATAATGTACCCAATGTCCTCTTTTATCGTTACCCGATCAAGGATAACTTTTAATGGAATCAATGTATATTAATTTTCGTATAGAAATATAAAGACTTCGGGTCTAAGGACCATTACATCATTATCAATGTGAGAATTACTTATGACATAACAGACATTTAGAATCTCACATCGGGTATGTCCAGCACCATGTACATGTACATCTGCATGTGTCTTTGACTTTAGTATCACTATACCTATGATCAATGAGATGTGATCATCAGTCAACAAACACACTAGTCTTAATGCATTATTTTTTACCCTTAATAATAATATTCGACTAGGGACCTTTAGGAATATTGATACTATTCTCGTAATCTCATTTCTAAGTCACGTACTTAGAGATATAGAATTGCATATCATATTCCAGAGACATTTATTAATCTAACATTTATATCGCAGTAAATTAAGAATTAATAAATTATAAAGGGAATAATCGATAAAACATAAATATTAATAATCCAAATATCTTTAACTAAAACATCATAGTGTTGTCTCTAGGGCACAAACACTAACAGGTTAGTCATTACACTAATCAATCGACCTTGGAAGTAATGTTGGAGTTTTCTGCTTGAAATATGAGAGCGAAGATGAGTTTTTTTATTTTTGAATATCTTGTCTTAGCATCTTTCAATGTATGGCTTACGTAATAAACCAGTCGTTGCTCTGAGGCCTTTTCTTTGACGAGAACAGAGGCAACTGTGGCGTCCAATGCTGACAAGTAAAATTTAAGTGGTTCTCAAGGTGTGGCCTTGGTTAAGATGGGTGGCGAGGCTAAGAAGTGTTTGATGCCTTGAAGGCTCTTCTCACACTCATCATTCCAAATTAACTTGCATGACTTCGAAGCCTTTTTTATGATAGTAAACATTGGTAGGCACCTTTTTATGATTGAGGAATGAAGTGTTTGAGAGCTGAGATTGAGCCCGTAAGGTTTTGGAGGTCTTTTTGGGATTTGGGAGGCGGTAGATCTTGTATGGCCTTTATTTGGGCTGGATCTGCCTCGATCCCTCGATTTGTTAGAAGATATCCTAGAAACTTGCCATCCTGCAAGCCAAATGAACATTTGGTTGCGTTCAGACGCATTTTGTGGTCCCTGATCCTGGTGAATGTCTCAACGAGGTCTTCGATATGATTTGATGCTTTGATAGATATGACAATCATGTCATCGACGTAAATTTGCAAATTTCGTCCAATTTGTGAAGCAAAGATGGTATCCATTATCTTTTGGAATGTCGCTCCCGCATTGATAAGTCCAAAAGGCAAGACTTTAAATATGAAAACACCTCTATGAGTTATGAAGGCTGTGTGGTCTTGATCCTTCATAGCTAACTTGATTTGGTTATATCCCGCAAACGCGTCCATAAAAGACAATATCTCGTGACCTGTTGTCAAATCGATGAGCTGGTCAATGTTAGGCAAGGGGTAGAAGTCTTTGGGGCATGCTCTATTGAGATCGGAGTAATCGACTCACATTCGCCATTTACCATTGCTTTTCTTGACCAAAACTGCATTGGCAATCCATTTCAGAAATTGTACCTCCTTAATGAAACCAGCCGCGAGTAGTGTCTATGGCCTCTTGCTTTTCTGAGGGAAAAATTCTTTTCTTTTGCTTGACGGGGCGAGCTCCTAAAGCGATGTTGATCCGATGCAGTGCTAGCTCTTTGGGGATCCCTGGCATGTCTTTGGAGTCCTAAGCAAAGATGTCTACGAAGCGACGAAGTGTAGCTATCGGTTGTTCTTTGGCGAGGGCAGGTAAGTTTGCCCCAATTTGGACCGTTTTCCCTGTGGAGTCCTCGTAGAGCTCGATCTCCTCTAAGTCTTCGTTTGGCTCGTAGTTTGTTGGTTTTGGTATCTCAATTATTTCCCTTGCATCCACTTATATTATCTGGTTTACCTCAGTATTTGGCAGATTACGCTTCTTTGGGGTGGAATTTCCTATGTAGCATTGTCAAGAAGTTCGCTGGTCGCCACACACCTCACCTACTCCAAATTTTGTTGGGAACTTCATTTTTAGGTGGGCAATGGAGGTAATCGCTCGAAGTTGACTAATAGTAGTTCGGCCTATAATAGCATTAAAGCTTGATATTGCATTGACCACATGGAACTTAATCGCTCGAAGTGAACCAATAGTAGTTCGGCCTATAATAGCATTGAAGCTTGAGATTGCATTGACCACATGAAACTTAACCACTCGACAAATTTGGCATGGTGGTGAACCAAAAAGAACAGGAAGGTCTATGACCCCCACGAGTTTGACTTTATTTCCTGTAAATCCGTATAGGGGAGTACCCTTGGCTTTGTCAAGCTTCCTATCCCCTAGCTCCATTCTGGAATACGCACTGTAGTATAGGATATCTATGGAGCTTCCATTGTCCACTAAGATTTTCATAACTGTGTTTGTACTGATTTTAGTTGTTATGACCAGTACGTCTTGGGTGGTCCTCAATGATGTCATATGTGTAGTCCTCGTCTGAAAATGAAATTATTGGATTAGGATTCCTTCGAGGTCTCTTGGACTCAATTCTACAAACATCTCGAGCATATAACTTCTTGGAGTTGTTTGAGAATCCTCCGACTGAATATCCTCCTAAGATGACATCTATAATTCTATCTGAATCATGATGCTGGGTTCTATGGGGTTGGAAGTTTTCAACATAATGGGTTAAATGTCCTTGCCGAACCTTTTCTTCGATGAGGTTTGTTAGTTGGAAGCATCTTTTTATCTCAGGCACTGTGTCTTCATGATAGTCACAGTACTTGCTGTTTGGCGGTCTGTTGGGGTTCATAGGCCTCGGAGGTCTATAGGAAGGATCTGTTTTGAGAACAGCTAAAATTATTGCTTTATCTGTATTCAGCTTTACAGGCTCTTGGTAGTCTTTTGACTTGGTAGACGATTGTCTGCTCTCGCGATGTGTAAAATCCTCGGGAACACGATCTCGAGGTCTCTTATAGCTGGGAGGTGTTGGAAAAGATTGAGATGGTCGTGAGCCTCAAGGCCTCTCTTGTTGTTGGTGGCCTTTGAGTTCTCTTATGTCATAATCGCGATATTTTCGCGGACTTCGATTATACCAGGGTCTTGGTGACCGAGAGTGTGGTATGCTTCTGACAGCCTCTTGGAGAGTTAGCATGTGTTCAATAATTTTTATTGTTGATTGCAATGCTTTAGGTTCTTTCTCGAATAATTCTTCAAGAAGTTGGTTGTAATGAGACCTATCGATGCCTGCAATGAGATAATTTACGGCTAGTGGATCAGCAAGGTCCGTGATTTCTGTAATATGGGCTCGGAACCGAGTGAGGTAGGCTTGTAGGTCCTCGTTAGATCGTTGATACACGGATATAAGAGATGTTGTTATCTCCCTCCTCGTTTGTTGCTCGAAAAGAGAGTTCGGAACTTGCTATTTAGAATAGACCATGAATCAATAGATCACGGTTGGAGGTTATTAAACCAATTTAAAGCTGTTCCCTTGAGGCAGGTAAAGAAGAATCTGCATCGAGTGATCTCTGATTGTCCGAAGAAGTTCATTCTTCCATCAAATAAATTAATGAAGTATGATGGGTCTGTAGATCCATCAAAAAACTCGATGGAAGGGACTTATAACTCTCTGTTTATTTTGGCGTTTTCGATTTTTGAGGATAATGGACTCTCTGAGGTTACTTCGATGCCTCCACTCTGAGTTTGAATATAGTTTTTTATCAGAGTCAGATCGTCTGCTAACGTTGAGAGCTTTGAGGTTTGACGACGCTTCAAACTTGTGTCTTTGCTTTTTTCTTCCTAGGAGAATTCAGCGTCCTTTATCTTTACTTGTTTTCTTTTCGAATGGTATGAGCCTGCGGACTCTTTATACTCAGAGAATGTTGTCTGTTTGGATGGGAGCCATGTAGAATCATATTCCTCTGTTTGATATTCTAAAGATTCGCAATCTTTAGACACCTCAGAGAACTCGTGATGCAAGCATATAATCTCCTTTTTACGTCTTATTTTCTCCGTTATTAACCTTCGTTCTCTCTCGAGCAATTTTAGTTCTGCATTGCCTTCCTCTGGATCTACCATGTCCTTATCTTCAACAGCGTCTTTACCTTTGTTCCGCTATTTTTTTTTGAGAAGCAAGCGCATATCACTGGACAAAACTTTCTATCCGGTAGACGCCTCGATGAGGGTTCTGTCACGGCCTTTCGGTCATTTTTACTGATCAACAGGATCTGATTGAGTTGGCCTTTCAATAGAAACATCATCTTCCTGATTGAACACCAATACTTTGGGTTGTACTATTGCTTTCTGACTCAGATCTGCTTTGTGTAGTACACTCTTAACTTCCTTAGTAGTTGGAGCTTGAGCTTCAACTTGTTGTACTGGTATTTCTCAGTGATGTGAGTCTTTGTTTTCCATTGAACCACCGGAGATCCCCTCCTTCTAGCGCCACTGTTGGTCCTAAGCCTAGTATTATTATTGACAACCTCTTATAAGAGAGGGGTTTCCTCATATATATAGGCAACTAGAGAGACTTAGAGGGGCCTAAATGCCTTATTGGGCCTGACTCTCAATCTGGGCCCAAATACCAAGATGGGCTTGACACGTAGCTTCTTAAAGCCTTTATTAATATTAGACTACAGTGTCCAGTAACTTAAGACCGCTGCATCTTTCCATTAACTAACCATCAAGTGGAAAGTGTCTGTTGGTCTAGTGGCGTTTACTCTTTCTTTCGACTAAGCATCTTCTGGAACCAATGAGCTGACATCTTAGGTGTTCGCTTAAGGGTCTTGAAATTGACGTAAACAATGCCAAACCTTGAAGTATAGTCTAATCTCCATTCAAAGTTATCGAGCTATGACCATGCAAAGTAGCCTTGCATATTGGCTCCTTCATCTGCTGTCTTCTTCAGTTCGTTCAAGTAGGCCTTATAGTATTCATTCTTGACTTGTCATGCAATGCCTCAGGTATAGTCATTTTTCCAGGATCATCCATGCCTACATGAAACAAGATTGTATCACTAAAAATTTGTTTTGTATCGCTCGCATTATATGTATGGAGTACTATGATTTACTAAATACAATTTTAAGAACTACATATACAGTACATACCATTTTCAGCAAGAATCATAGTTGGGTTTCCATATCTTTCTCTAACATAGGTAATTACTTTGTATAAACCCCATGTACCTTGTAGAGCCATTCAGAATATGCCTGGAGAATTGACCAACTTCAAATTATACTTCATTTTTCTGTTTTTATAGAATAACAAATTCTGATAAACTTACAGTTGGGCCAATAGGCACACCGTGACGTGCATCTGCAGAAATAATCATGATTTTAAGGCATTAGAATTTGGTTATATGCAATATAAAGACGATAAACAAAGACTCCTATATTGTACAAGTGAAGAAAACTATTATCTCACAAGCAAATCCAGCATTCCAGTCCTGCTGGTATCTAAGTTCTTTCGGTTTGTTTGCTGGATTTGGGTTGTATATATAGTAAGCAGTATATTGGTTTATGCTTACAACATCAAAAGATCCCTTTACCATATCCACCTCTTCTTTTGTGAATTTGGGAAGTCTTTTTTCAAGAACATTTTGCATGGTTTTCGGATACTCCCCATATACAATGGGATGCAGAAACCTGTACATATATCGAATCATGAACATTCTTTAGTACTAAAAGATTATTAATACAATGCTTCGAATAGTTATACGAACGAAAGTCAATTCAATGCTTGGATGGGCAGCGGCTCAATATGCTTAGACGTAACGTGTCAAGACTTAAGAGGGTGATATGAACTGGAATGATCTAAATTCTTACCATCCAACATGAAAGTCTCTTGCTCTTTGAACTGCAAGATTATCAGCCTTTGATCTGTAAGAGGTTCATACCATACAAAATCCAAAAGAATTCCAATTCTTCCCTTCTGTATCTTCTGAAACACATTAAAAAAATCTCTTTTAACCATCTTGTTCATTATTTTATCGAATTATAACCACATAATTGTACTTTCTGAACTGTTGGAAAAACTTAGAGAAAAAAAGAAGACACCTACATTTTGCAGAGAACTTGTACTGCTATTTTACTTATTTTAAAAACTCAAGTTAAATTAGCCATTATATAGGCTTTACAAACATATTAAAACTAACTACTACCAAAACTAACCACTACTAATTAATGGGTAAATTACATGTCCATAATTTACTCCACAACTCCACTACCCCACTATTAAACAATTCTAAAATAATATTTTTCTCTAATAATTAATCTATTGCTAAATATCTAAAACATCTAATAATTAAATAAATAAAATAATTAAAACAAGTTTAAGATTATTTTTCCAACATTCACCCCCATAATCTTAAACTTATGAAGCACTTCTCTTCATTTTATGATGCACTTCTCACCACCATCTCTTCATTTTGTGATGCACTTCTCACCACTATCAAGTTTGATGCACTTCTCATCAAAAACAATTTTGGAGTACTTCTCTAGGGTGCACTTCTCACCCACACTTCTAAAATAAAATTTCTTTCATGGCCTCTTGTGCCATGATATCTTTCTCATTATTTTCACCGCTCATGTTCCTCCTTAATTTTTGTTCTTGCTTCTCTTTCTTTTTCCCATGCTTCTCTATCAAGAATGCTTTCATCTTGATACCTCATTCAATATAGATGGAGATTTTTTTTTGATGCCATTGTAAATCACAGATAAATACTTAATATATACATATATATAAATGTATGTATTTTTATAAGAGTCTCACAAGCCCTAGAACATATAGCTCTGATGCCATGTTCAAACAACTTAGTAGTGGAGTAGTGAAGTTGTGGAGTAAATTATGGACATGTAATTTACCCATTAATTAGTAGTGGTTAGCCAAACTGATGCAAATTCTGAACCTCAAGAGAGAGTTTGAGATGATGAGAATGAAAAGTAATGAAGGCGTCAAGGAATATGGGAGTAGGTTGATGTCCATCGTTAACCAAATCAAATTACTTGGTGGAGACTTCTCAAGTCAAAGAGTTGTGGACAAACTTTTAGTGACTCTTCCCGAGAGATATGAAACTAAAATTTCCTCACTTGAAGATACTAAAGATCTCTCGAAATTAACTATTTCAGAATTGATCAATTTACTTCACGTCGTGGACCAAAGGAGATCAATGAGGGAGGAAGAAATTGGAAGGAAAAATGAGGGACTCCTATTAGCTAAAGCTTCATCCTCAAAAGGCACAGGCAACAAAGTTCAATACAACCATTGTCATAAGATGAGTCATGAAGAAAAAGACTGCTGGCACAAAGGAAAGCTACAATGTTTCAAATGCAAAAGATACGAGCATCTGGCAAAGAATTGTAGATCCCAAATGGACGAAGAAGACACCTACATTTTACAGAGAACTTGGACTGCTATTTTACTTATTTTAAAAACTCAAGGTAAATTAGCCATTATATAAGCTTTACAAACATATTAAAACTAACTACTACCAAAACTAACCACTACTAATTAATGGGTAAATTACATGTCCATAATTTACTCCACAACTCCACTACCCCACTACTAAATAATTCTAAAATAATATTTTTCTCTGATAATTAATCTATAGCTAAATATCTAAAACATCTAATAATTAAATAAATAAAACAATCAAAACAAGTTTAAGATTATTTTTCCAACATGAACAACATACAAGCATATGAGCTGCAAAAAAAAAATACAAAAACTGTAGATCTTACTTGATACTTTGTACGGTATCTTTGAACAGCAGAGGCATGCCATAAAATCAAATTGTGTGCTACAATATAAGGCTCTGTTGCAGAATTTCCAGAAGTGCAGTTTCCATATGTTTTAGAACATCTTCCTGGTGCAAAAAAACCGGTGTCATATCCAAGAGCAGCTACGACTCTAGGTTCATTGAATGTCATCCAGTTCTTTACTCTATCTCCAAATGTCTTGAAACAGAAATCCGCATAATCAGCAAAATCATTCATTCTAGATTTATATAAGCAAAGTATAAAAAATCAACATAGTTTAATGTTGGAAAGATGCTATACAATATTAATATTGTTTCTTCCCATTATACTTACACCACTTGGCGGCCTAACCATCCGTTGTACTTGTCTTGAAGTGCTCGAGGAAGATCGTAGTGATTAAGATTAGCATATGGGGTTATTCCTGCAAAACAATAAATAAATTGTGATTGCTCATATAAGAATTATTATAGTTTCCGACTGTATTTCAGAACTCTCACAAGTCAAATTTTATTTCAGCAAACCCACTGATTTGTTTACGAATTAAGTACCTCTTTTGAGTATGTAATTTATCAGCCTGTTGTAGTAAGCAACTCCCTTGTTGTTCCCTTTCCCAGTTCCATCTAAATTGAGAGTTCAAACAATAATAGTAAGTGAATATATGGAATATATGTTTAGAATACAGTAAGCATCATATGTTCTTGATATTAAATTAATAAGAACATCATTACTTTGGAAAATCCTGGACCATGATATGGAAAATCGGTAGGCATCAAAGTTTAGATTCGTCATGAGATCAATATCTTCCATTATATGATAATACCGGTGAGCGGGGCGGCTCCTTCCAATGCCGTTCCTGGATCTTCTAGGTGTGAATGAGGTGTTGCTGTTGTTGGGTATCTGCAAAACATCGGAGGGGAATTTTGTCCCCGCGACGCCTCCGGTGTAAGAATAAGAGTCTGGTTTGGGAAGATAAAGATAGAGAGGACTTAAGCGGTTGTGTGTGTATAAGTTGTGTATATGAGAGTGTGTGTAATGAAATATGTCTAACCCCTAAACCCTTCATCTCTGGGGGTATATATAGCCCAAATGTATGGTTTAGGGGTTGGTACCTCTAGATCAGGGTCGTCGGTTGCTGGGGGTGGAGGATGCCTGACTTGAGTAGATTGCACGTGATGCCCTCAATCTCGGAATTAGGAAATGAGGACCCACACACCTCTAATCTACTAATTATATAAGCATAAACCCCGATTACCTATTAACAGGATTAAACAGGATAAAGTATGAAACAAGATTACAACTACCAATCATAAAATATAACTTAAAACCCCAAATTAAAATCAAATATACATAGTCGATCCCGGCTTGGAACCGACAGATAACCCATTGTATCTTTACAACTCTCTGGCTAAGCGCTTGCTCTCTCAAACACACTACTACCTGCTCTGGCAACCAGAAGCCCTCAACACGATAGGGACCACCAGGTATGCTCTTACGAGCAGTGTGCCTAAGCCTGGCCATCTTCTTGCTTAACTGCCATGGTTAGATTAAAACAAAACATATGAGTATAAAACTCAGCAAGTAACTATAAAGCAGTTCTATAATATAAAACCCACAATATACTTTATCAATCTCAGGGCATTCTACTTTATCAGATCTATGTGGAAAATTTATATCTTTCGGGTTATGAAAGGGTTATGAAGGAAATTTTTGGGCTTTCAAGGAACAAGGCTCAAAATAGGGGGAAAGCCGACATTCACCTCAAAATATTAAAGGATCAGAATAGATCTTTCAAATGGAAAGCGACAATCTTTTCATTATATGGAATCAATTGCATGATCAACAGAATTAAAATCAGGGTTCATGAACTATAAGCTTCACAATATCACAATCAACTCTTTTCAAAGCAATATAAACCATTTTCATTTTCAAAGAATCAATTACTGAGTAGGAAATTTCAATTCCTTTTTAAAATCAATATGGAACCCTTGATTGGCCACTTTATCTTTCATTTTATTATAATACGGGTGATCAGCCCGTATCGACCTCCATCCGGTCTTTAGGGTACCAAATGGCATAATTTCAGCCTTAAACTGGACTAGCCCCGCTAGCCTCTTAACACGACTGGACTAGTCCCACTAGCCTCTTACGTCCCAATCCAATCCATCAGGAATTCGTTTGGAAAACCTTGAGTTGGAAAATAGGTTTTCTAAATTCATTTTATCATTACCAAGAATATGAAATCATTCGGACTCTTTCAAGTCGAAACTCATTCTTAGATTCAATTTCAAGAAATCAAAGTTAAGGAAATGAATCAAGGATAAGAAGGTGCAATTCTATGGATCTTGAATCAATGATAACAAGGTACTTAAGTTAGAAGAATCAAAATTATTTCGAGGATCAATAGGGAATATGGTGATCAAGGAAAGTAGCATCATTACAAAGGATTTGTAAAGGTACTTATAGGGTTTATAATAGTTCATGAAATGACAAATAATTTGAACAGGAAGATAGTTTACCAAAGGGTTGAATCAATAAGCTTATCAATAACAGTTTTACAAGATCAAAGAGAGGGTATCTCAAATTAGTAACAGGGGTTCATTCTTTTAACAGTACAATACTCTACATGGCATAAACAATATCCTCTCTATAACCATTTACACAAGTAATTAGAGTTACTTGCCTGAATTCGCTTTCCTGAAGGTTGAACTGCTGCCACCTAGTATACCTTTCCCTTTCCTAACCGAATGCCCTCACGCTCCGAATCTACAATCAAAACCAAAACCTTAATTAGATTCTCAACTCTCGTTCCCAGAACGATCACTCATTACGATAGCTCGACTATACTTTTAACTCGAACTATACAAATATAGCTTATATACACACATGCACATAGCACATAACACGTACTTTTCTCGTAGCCTTTATAAATACTCAATAATCAACTTATACTTGCTTTAATCTCGACTATTCTTTAAATCACACGATTCATACACCACTAAATCTTTACAACCATAACTATCACTTATAGCTTTTAAAATCAATCAACTTAGTTCCATTTTTTTTATTCCTTAATTCGAACCACATACTATAATCAAACAATCAAATCCATAGACATTTACATATACATACCCAATCATTCTTTCGATTATCAAAAACCAAGTTTTGATCTTTAACTCTTAGGGCCTATTCGGCCTTAATACAAATACCAACCATAAAATCAACCAAATACTTAGTTCACATAAAAACATAACTCATTCAAAACCCCTTAAAGAATCATTTTCCTTTAATCAACAAAATTCGAACCATAACCATATATATATGTTTACATGCAATTCATGTTCACCTCTTAGTTAAATCAAACATTCATTTTAACCACAATTTCCGAATTACACATCAAAACATCACTTAATGATTTAAACCCTAATCAAATTTTCCTAATTAATCATGCATGCGTTCACTTAGCATCAAACCAATCTCTTTTAGACTCATTTTTCATTCGGCTATAACCATAAATCACAACTCAAGAACCAAACAATGACATGCATCCCTAATTCTTCTTTTAAACCAACATTGTTAGTCCCTTAACAATATAAAAAGAATTACAGAAGGGGGGTTGAATGGAATTCTTGAAACTTTTTCTTCAATAAAAATGTTCTAACTCAAATATATATATAGTGTGAATTGATTAGCAGAATGCGGAATAAAAACTTAAATGAATCAAAACACAAGTAATTAAAAACAAGAGTCTTTAAAAAATTTCTGGTGGATTTGAATGATTCCATTAGAGATATAAATTATATATCGAGAGAACCATGTATGCAAAATGTTCACAGCTGCTTACAACAATTGAACAAGTAAGACTACATAGAAATGCTAAGAATTCTGCTTACAAATGTTTCTCTGCAATGTTGCTTAGATCGATAGTTTCTTTGTTGCTACTTCTTGGTTTATATATCACCAAGATCACAAAGTAATGAGACAGGATAATAAAACAAACCTATCTAGTGTATTACAATGCTACTTTATTATTCTATTCCAGCATCTTTGAATATCTTCATAATAGCATGGAAATGGCAATGCTTCTTTGTTCTCGAAAACCCAGTTGAATAGGCTACTACATTCCATTTACATCCACTCGACGCATGTGACTGTGTTGTCACTGTCAACAGATATTTGAATTCTTTATCCGTCGGGTTCATGATCATCCGTCGAGTTATTGATCATCCGTCGGGCTGTCTAGTTGATCATCCGTCGACTTTATTGTAGCTTATCCGTCGGGTAGCAATCTGGCACTTGACTTCATTTCATTTATGCAGAATTACAAGACATCATCTATGTACAATTAATCAACCTATTTTGCATATCTAGTTAAAGTCAACATGACTTGAGTACTACTTACAGAATCTATACAATGGTGTATGCAAAAATATGCTATCGACTTATTGTTACATAAGCTACTCACTCGATAGATAATAAGTCATCATCCGTCGGGACTATAATGAGTCATCCGTTGGGACCATAAATCTTATCCGTCGAGTGCTACATAATTTCACTAAGTAAAATCTACCAAGGTGTTTTGTTCATAAAATCATCAAGTACACAACATATACACAACAATCTCCCCTAATTTATGTCTACTGGAATTGTAGCCATAAATTAAGAGATACTTGATGATAACAAAACACCCTAAAAATATAACTTTAAAAGAAAGTAGATATTACTGAAAAGTGCTTCAATTAATAAAAATTGTACAAAGTTTTGCTCACAGTCATTTTCAAGATGCTCCTCTAGCCTGAGCAGATTTATCTAGTTCCTTGAAGGTCTGGATATCTTTCCAAGCTTTCTGTTGTTTTCCTCAATCTGATTTTGGAGCTGCCTGTGGAATTCCAGTTCATCAGATTCTGAGAGATTTAGCTTTCCTTGCATTTCCAAAAGAGTCTCATTGCTAGAGATGCTCAATTGGTCTTCTAATCTGAAAAATCTTCTCAAACCTTTGTCATCCATGAACTCCATCAACCAGTAGGGCCTTAGATGCACTCTTCTCCCTGTGTAAGGGATTATTAGAGTTTTTGAAAGTGCATCTTTGGCTCTAACACTCCTTACCTCTTCAATCTTCTTCAGTACCAATCTTCTTGCAGTAATGTTGAACCCAAAATTCTTCTTGAAGGATGAATAAACTTTAATCAGTACAGCTTGGATTTCTTGAAGGATCCTATGAAGCGGCCACTGAATCTTCTTTCCTCCTTTGTACTTGAACACTAACCTTTCAGGTAGGTTTCTGTATGCATCAATTCATCTCACTTCATCTAGTTCATCTAGATAGAGGTTTAGATCAGAAAATTCTTTGATGTCACACAAGTACATGTAATCTCCCCTATTGACTTTGGACTGAGCTTTGACTACAGATTTGGATTTGAGAGGTGACAACTTCACTTTCTTGACTGCTCTTGACTTTGTTCTTCTTGGCTTGTTAAGGATTGGTAGATTAAAGTCAGGAATTGGTATGTTCTCCCATTCTATTGGCTCATCCTTGGGCACAATAGGTTCACCATGAATATTCCTGTAGGGATCCACCACCCTGATATCTTCAAATACCATAGAGGGCTTTGATGCTTGAGTTGTAGATGGTGTGGATTCCTTAGGAAATTGATCTTCCAATTCCTTGTCAATAATATCCAGTTTCCTTTTAGTTCGTTTAGCCAATTCCTTGATTCTTGGAGATTTCTTTTGTTTTTCAACTTGCTTCTTTGATTCAGTAATTTCAGATGGCTGAATAGGAATTTGTTGTGATGAATTTACAGCATGTAGCTTGGATAAGATAACAATTTGCTCTTTCTTCTGTTTAGTCTTTTTAGCATCCAGAGCAGCTTGCTTCTTTTCCTGCTTCAATCTAGCTTTTTCTTCTCTCTTTGCTTGAGCAAATTGAAGATGTCCAGCCACCACACAAATTTCTTTCCCATTCTTGAAAATTTTGACAATTCTTCTTTTTGAAGCTGAATCAGCTGGATCTTTGTAGAAAATAATTGATCTTGACAGAAGCTTCTTTTCATCAGGCTTGGGTGTCTCATACACAGTATCCAAAGGGTTCTTCAATGATGATTTTGAGTAGTTTACCCTTGGTTTCAGAATTGTTTCAGCCTTTGGAGATTTGATGCAGGAAGGCTGTCCTCTTTCCAGATAGTTCATGCTCATCTCATTCACACTAATTTGCTTGACTTGAGAGTGATGGATGGCTGACTTAACTGGCTCCTTGATAAGTTCAAATTTCTTCTGTATTTCCTCATCAATCTTCTCCCAGTCGACTAAACTCAACTTTTCCTTATCAGCTGCTCTTATGTTGGCTGCTGCTGCATTGATTAGATCTATACTATCTGTAACTGATGGCTTTGAGATAGTAATTGAAGGCACAATTACTTTACTGATTTGAATTTGAAGCCTCTCCCCCTCACTTGGTCCTTTCTCCCCCTTTTTGTTATCATCAAGTTGAGTAGAGGAGGGGGTTTGAGCAGCCACCAGTTTTTGAAGTAGATCTGTCTGTTGGGCTTGATAAAGATGAATGGCAGTTAAAGATGCTTCCATGGCTGACATTCTTGTGTCCAAGGCATCTATCTTGGTTGACAGATCAGAATTTTCCTTAATTGCCTCTTGATGTCAAGCATTGTAGCTTCTGGAAGTTTAGAATATATCCTGTCTGAAAGGGCCTTCTTCATCTCCTCAATATCACCCTTCATGGTGTTTACATTCCTGGCATGCTGGAAGCCCTGGATTTATTGAAGTTGCAGGGAGGCTAGATGTGCCTGAAGGAGCTTCTTGGTGCTTGCATTGGTAGTGGTTTGAAGAGCGGTATTTGTCTGATTGATTAACTGGATCAGGGTTATCTTGAAGTAATGCTCATCACAGTGCTTGGAGAAAGCCCATGATGGCATACCTGATCTTGAACTTGAGCCTACTTCTCCCCCTATGTCCATTGCTTCATCTTCACTATCCCCACTCCCATCACCAAAGAAATCAGCTGAACCACCAGTCTCATAGTCCACATCACCAGCTGTAGAAGGCAAAGTTGTGATGGCATCCTTAGCTCTCATCATAGACTTTGTGGTATGCACCAAATTCAGCATCCTTTCTGCATTGTCATTGCCCTGTTTAGCTAGAAGTTGATAAACTGGAATAGGGTGAGTAAATGCCTCAGCATCAAGGGAAGTAGAATCTATAACAGCTTTAGGATGCTGAGATAGTCCTTCCCTATCTGCATCCTGGACATTCATTAACTTACTAGCAATGACATCCATACTTATAGTTCCAGTACCTGCATTTCTCTCGTTTTCTCTCTTTTGTTGCATCAGGGTCTCACCCTGGCTCCCCTATAACGACTCGTGTATTTTTATATTATTTAAATGCATTGGGTTCTATCGGGGAACAATCAAAAAAAAAATTTCACCTTCAATCATAAATAAAATTTTGTTAGAAAATTTCATAGAGACAATGGAAATTAATAAGATTCATAATGGAATTATTAAATGAATAATATATGTGTATAGCTTCTGTCAGCTATGGGTTGTTTTATTTTTATGTGTGTAGGTGATTATGGTGTACATGATTGTTCGTGTAATTAATTATTAAGTATATTGAAATGTTTTCGCTTTTAAAAGTGGATTTAATACAAGTTAATTTGCACTTGAAATAAATCTTCTGCACTTGAAATAAATGAATTTGAAGCTGTGCAGAGATACTCGACGGATGAGTGATATCCATCGAGTGAGTGGTTTTGCTATCCGACGGATAACTGCTGTCAAGCTTATCCATCCGGATACAATCACTACTCGACGGATGAGCAATATCCGTCGAGGGAGTAGAAATTAATGAGCTGGGAATAGAAACTATTGTTGACTCTGTGCTGATTGAAGATAATTGGGGCACAGATGATACAATAGTTCCTGAAAGAATTGGCAAGTGAGCCAACAAATCATCTAAAAGATGATGCTCACTTGCACTAGATGTTGGCTTCCCCAACAGAGTTAAAGAGGGGGAATCAGGAATTGATGTGTTTATCATATCCACATCCAGAGAATTTCTTGGTGAGTTTGGTGTTTGAGGTGCTTCTATAAAACTCCACATTTATTGGAGCCACATCAAACTGAATTTGTGAAGGTGCAGTGACTGTGTCTTTAGCACCAGTTTGCACAGTGTGTGTACCCTGTGCATCCCCAATGGTTTTTGATTTCTTCTTTCTAGCATAAGTTTGGGGTGAGCTTGTGTCCCTAACCCTCTTGGCATGTGCTCTTGGTTGAGAGCTTTATTCAATAACTACATCCTTTTGGGAGGATGCAGCTAGAAATGAGCTTTTGTCCTTTTTAAGCACTGCAGTTTGTTGGGAAACTGCAGTGTGGCTAGGCTGGGATTCACTCAACTCTCCAACCTTATTCTTGGGGTTTCTTTTATGTTCACCCCTTCCCTCACCTAACTTACCCTCCTTCACACTCCCCTCTTTGGCTTTAGTGGATTTTGCAACTGGCATCTTTTGAGAGATACCAGAGGGGGCTTTCTTTGATTTGGATTTTGAAACAATTGTAGGTTTGGTAGCTTGGGTAGGCAACTGTTTGGTCATTGACACAATTTCCATAGCCACACTAGAACTCAAAAAAATTGTTGAGGTTGGAATAGTTGTAGGGATGGATGAACTTACCTCACTTACCTGAGGTGTTTGCATTACAGGAAAATAGAATATTGGCACATCCTTGTGATGATTGGCCCTGTTCAAATCTGCAATGAGCCTTCTCTCTTGAACCCAACAATCTAATTTGTTGTTAGGGTTCTCAAATACAATCTCTTCACAAAGGTGGTTAGCTAACATCATAAGAAAGCTAGCATAATACACATTCTTACCTCTTTTATATAACTCTCCACGTTTAAAGCCTAACTCAAACAAGACAAGGTCACTAAAATTAAAATACTTATCTGTAACTAGCATGTAGAGCATGTTAAGCATGGAAATATTCACTGAATCAAAATTACTAATCTTTCCTGAGAAAACCTTTGTAACTACATCACACATGAAGCTCCATTCTTTCCTAAGACCCATTCTCCTAATGTCACTCAGTTTAGAAGTAGGAAGTGCATAGTTCATGGAATTAAGCATATTGATTATATCAGTGTCAGTGTGTGGTGAAGTCACATTATCATCAGGAATTTTGAAACATGCTTTTATCACATCACTATTGATACATAATTCTTTACCTTTAATGGTCAGTGTGATAGTCTTATCTGTAGAGTTGTAGGTAGAAGTGGTCCACATCTCTTCAACAACTTCACAGAAGATTGTGGGTGATTCCAGCATGGCATAATTGAGCTTGCAATTCTTCACAAAGTCCATCATCTTGTGATAGTCACCAGATTACTGAATCCCCTTGTTAACCAATGCAGTGGAATTGTTCTTCTCATAAATGAACCCAGTTTGAGACATAATCTTTACAACAGGTGCCATTGTTAGAGAATAAGAGATTGAAGAGAAAGAGAGTAAGTGCTTTGAGAGAGAATGAAATTAGAGCAGTTGAATTGAGAATGATAAAAGAAAAGCAATTGAAATGAAATAAGCTTTTATACTATCTCAAAAATAACTGATAAAAATAATAAAGTAAAATAAAGTAACCAATAGAAATTGCCTAAAATAGCCGTTTAAAAATAAACTGTAAAAATTCCACCCATTATCCGTCGTGTTATGCTTACAAACTGTATGTATACTCGATGGATAATGTATAGGGAATTAACGGCTGAGATTAAGACAATTCGACGGATGAGGATAAACTTTTATCCGTCGAGACATAAAACATTCCAGAAAAATAATTGATTTTTATTAGCAAATAATATACCGACGGATGATCAAACTCAATGGATAAAGATCATCCGTCGAGATATAAATTTTGACTTAGCCAAAATTTCATCCAAGACTGAAAAATTAATTAAATTTCTGGCTATATTTCAACTTGCAAATTAACTCATATAGATTTAAGAGTAATTAAGCATACCTAACTCACTTACCAACCTTGAAAAGGTGGATTCATCCAGTGGCTTGGTAAAGATATCTGCAAGATGCTTCTCACTTGGAACAAAATGTAGTTCCACAGTACCATTCATTACATGTTCCCTTATGAAGAGGTACTTGGTATCTATGTACTTTGTCCTTGAATGTTTTACTAGATTTTCAGTGATGGAAATTGCACTTGTATTATCACAGAAAATAGGAATCCTCTCAACTTGCAAACCATAGTCTAGCAATTGATTTTTCATCCATAATATATGTGCACAGCAACTACCAGCAGCAATATATTCAGCTTCAGCTGTAGAAGTAGAAACTGAATTTTGCTTTTTACCTGAACCAGGACACAAGCTTGTTTCCTAGAAATTGACAGGTTCATGTTGTACTTATTCTATCAATTCTACAACGTGCATAATCTGCATCTGAATAACCAGTTAGATCAAAACCAGAATCTCTAGGGTACCAAATGCCAAGTTTTGGTGTTCCCTTGAGATATCTGAAAATTCTCTTAATAGCTATTAAGTGAGATTCTTTAGGATCAGCCTGAAATCTAGAACATAAACATGTAGCAAACGTTATATCTGGCCTACTAGCTGTTAAGTACAGAAGTGAGCCAACCATGCCTCTATAACTTGAAATATCCACAGACTTTTTAGTAGTGTTTAATTCAAGCTTAGTTGCAGTGGCCATGGGAGTTTTTGCAGATGTGCAATCCACTAGATGAAACTTTTTTAAAAGATCAAAAATGTATTTAATTTGACTAATGAATATTCCATCACTAACTTGCTTAACTTGTAAACGAAGAAAGTAAGTTAGTTCTCCCATCATACTCATTTCATACTTACTTTGCATCAGTTTGGCAAACTTTTTGTAAAGTTTCTCATCTATAGAGCCAAAAATAATATCATCTACATAAATTTGAACAAGTATACTAGAGTCATTAACATTTCTGAAAAATAAAGTTTTATCTACAGTACCTCTTGTGAAGTGATTTTCCAAAAGGAACTTTGATAAAGTATCATACCAGGCTCTAGGTGCTTGCTTCAGTCCATAAAGTGATTTCAAAAGATAATAGACATGATCTGAAAATTTTGGATCTTCAAAACCAGGAGGTTGACTGACATAGACTTCTTCCTCCAAATCTCCATTTAGAAAGGCACTTTTGACATCCATTTGATAGACTTTGAAATTGGCATGGGCTGCATAGGCTAAGAAGATTTTGATGGATTCAAGTCTTGCAACAGGAGCAAATATTTCATCAAAATCTATACCTTCTTGTTGACAATTGCCCTTAGCAATCAATCTAGCTTTGTTCCTGACTACTATGCCATTTTCATCCATCTTGTTTCTGAATACCCATTTGGTGTCTATTGGATTCTTTCCTTCAGGCTTGGGCACCATCTTCCATACATTATTCCTTTCAAATTAGTTTAGCTCCTCCTGCATAGCTAAAATCCAATCAGGATCCAACAAAGCTTCTTCTACCTTCTTTGGCTCTTCCTTGGAAATAAAGCTACTATATAGATATTCTTCTTAAGTTGCTCTCCTTGTTTGAACTCTAGAAGAAACATCACCAATAATAAGCTCAAAGGGGTGATCTTTTGTCCATTTTCTTTGTTGAGATAGATTAGCTCTTGATGAAGAGACCTCATTGTTTTCTTGATGTGTGATTGAGTTTTGATTGTTAGAAACTCCCCCTGAGTTAGTGGATCTTTAATTTGAGAAAGGGGGACTTTCTGTAGGTGATCTATCTTGACTTCCTGCTCCTTTTGATAACCCGACGGATGGTGAATTTTGAGTACCGACGGATGAAGCTGGTTGTCTCCCGACGGATAACGCAGATTGCCTCCTGATGGATGAAGCATTATGCAACTCGACAGATGTTGAGTTTTGTGCTTCATTGGTAGTAGATTTATCTGTATTATCCTTAAACACTGTTTCTTGATCACTTTCATCATCACTGTCATCACTAACCATCTCCACATTATCGAATTTGAGGCTCTCATAGTAATCTCCATCTTTCAGTCCTTCAATCTTTTTATCTTCAAACACAACATGTATTGATTCCACAACAATGTTGGTTCTTAGATTGTAGACTCTGTATGCTTTACCAACAGCATACCTAACAAAAATTCCTTCATCTGCTTTAGCATCAAACTTCCCATTTTGATCAGTTTGATTTCTCAGAATATAGTAGGGGTGTGCACGGTTCGGTTCAGTTCGGTTTTTACCGAAACCGTTATTGAACCGTGTATGTCGGTTCGGTTCGGTTTCTAGCTATTAATCGTAACCGAACCGTTCGGAACGGTTATTTTCGGTTCGGTTAACCGTTTATCGGTTTCGGTTTTTTCCGGTTTTTATTTTTTTTTTTAAAATAATTATTTAATATAATACTAAGAATATTTATAGACGTTATTTAATATAAATCTAAGAAAATTAATTATTTAGTATAATGTAACAAACAAGTGGCATCATTAAATGAGGGATTCGTATTGATGAATTAATAGAGCTATAATATGAATGAGTATCGACAAGTCCAAGTGCAAGTAAATGACTATCATAATCCATCTATAGGCCCAACAACAAAAGGTTTTTAAAATTCTTATATAAATTTAGCAAGTATCACATACTCATATTTGTATAAAATAGATAATTAAATAAATATATATTAAATATTTTTAAATAATATTAGCGGTTCGGTTTTTCGGTTCGGTTCGGTTTTAAGGATAAAACCGTAACCGTTACCAAACCGTCCGGTCGGTTCGGTTACGGTTTTTTTTAGTTTTTGTCGGTTTTGGTTTTTCGGTTTTTGTTTGCTCACCCCTAGAATATAGCACTTGCAGCCAAAGACATGAAAAAAATTTAGAGTCGGCTTCTTGTTCTTGAACAATTGATAGGGAGTCATGCATCTTGCTTGATTAACCAGAGAAATATTATGAGTGTAGCATGCAATATTCACAGCTTCGACCCAGAAATAGATTGGCAGTTTAGATTCTTCAAGCATTGTCCTTGCAGCTTCAATAAGTGATTTGTTCTTCCCTTCCACTACTCCATTCTGTTGTGGAGTCATTGCTGCTGAAAACTCATGCAGAATCCCATTTTCCTCACAAAATGCTCTCATGACAGAATTCTTGAACTCAGTTCCATTGTCACTCCTGATTCTTCTAACCTTAAAATCAGGATGATTATTGACTTGCCTTATGTGATTGATGATGATTTCACTAGCCTCATCTTTAGACTTTAGGAAATATGTCCAAGAGAACTTTGAGAAATCATCTACAATTACTAGGCATAATCTTTTCCTTGAGATGGACAACACATTGACTGGTCCAAACAAATCCATATGAAGCAGTTGCAAAGGTTCTTCAATTGCTGAATCAAGTTTCTTCTGGAATGATGCTTTAATCTGCTTCCCTTTTTGGCAGGCATCACACAGTCCATCCTTAGAAAACTCCACTAGAGGAATGCCTCTAACCAGTTCTTTATTTATTAGCTCATTAATTGTCTTGAAGTTTAAATAGGATAGCTTTTTGTGCCATAGCCAACTTTCATCTTGACTTGCTTTACTGAGAAGACAAGTAACAGATTCTGCATTAGATGAGTTGAAATTAGCTAGGTATACATTTCCTTTTCTCACACCAGTGAGAACCACTTTGTTGCTTCTTTTGTTAGTCACAACACAGGCTTCTGAGTTCAAGGTTACTAAGTTGCCTTTATCACAAAGCTGGCTGATACTCAACAAATTGTGTTTGAGACCATCCACTAAGACAACCTCCTCAATGATGACATTATCCTTTGAAATCAAGCCATATCCCACAGTATAACCCTTGCTGTCATCTCCAAAAGTAATACTTGAGCCAGCTCTCTCCTTGAACTCTGTGAGCAGGGTAGAATCACCAGTCATGTGTCTTGAACAACCACTATCCAAGTATCAAAGATTCTTTCTGTTTCCCTGCACACATCAAAATCAAATCAAATTGATTTTGGTACCCAAGTTTCCTTGGGTACTGCCTTGTTAGCTTTCTTTTTCTGTTTCTTAGGTTTTATCTCATTTGACTTAGGGATATCAGATTCATCCTTGGTCATTTGAGTTTGGCCTTTGAAACCATTCATTACAACAGAATTATCATGCATATTGTTATTAACAGGGAATGGCATGCTATTAGTAAACATGTTATTCCAGTATGGCATGCTAAATGGCATTTGTGGCATACTAAATGCAGCATAATAAGGATTAGGTGCAAATGGCATCTTAGCAAACTGCGCATTCATATTCTGTGTAGACATAGCATTCATAGGCATGGGAGGAATGGCATTCCTGTTATGAAATTGAGGTGGCACAGACATGGAAGTAGGCATGGCAGATTTACAATTAACAGACAGATGATTTACACTACCACACTTAACACAGATTTTTCTAGGAGCATATTTATCAGGTGTGTAGTTATTGTGTTTGTTAATCCCTACTTTACCATTCCTATTGTTTTTCTTTTTAGTCTCTGTCTTTACCTCAATCTTTTCAAGTCTGTCACTTAACTGTTTAACATTCATGTGACCAACATTAGCCTTTTTCCCTTTCTTAACCTGACTCGATTCTCCTGAAACAAAGTTCTTGGAAACAGACCCATACTTCTCATTCAGCTTAACAAGTTTGGCTTTACTGATAGGCTTGCTCACAACCGACGGATGAGGATTTTCATCATTCGACGGATAACCCTTTTTGTTATCCGGCGGATGATCCTCATCATCCGTCGAGTCTACATCTATCAGCACTCCATCTACCAAATTTGGTTCTAGTTTCTCTTTGTTCTTTTTCCAGGCTGCATCACAGAAAGACTCAATTCCTTGAACTTTGGTGATTTGAGCATGGACATCTCGGGATGTTTTCCATGCCTTAATCACCTCTTGTTCACGCTCGAGCTGCTTCTTTAAAATTTCTTCTTTCTTCAAGGACTCAGTTAATTCCGCCTTGGCAATCTTACACTCAATTCTTAACTTTCCAAAATCAATGAACTGAGACTCAAGCACATTATTTCTCTCACTCAAAAACAAATTGTTTTCTTTGATTTTAGCATTTTCTTTAGTAAGAGACTTAAGTGTAACACGCAAATGATATAACTCTGTAGACATGTCATTTATGGCATCATTACACTCAGCTTTAGATAAATGTGCAAGGTTTATAGTAATTACGTGATTACTTGAAGAGCTTGTCTCTGTATCATCAGACTTGGCCATTAGGGCTAGATTGACATAGCTGACATCTTCAACTTCATCCAGTCCCTCTGCTGCCCAGTCATTTTTTAGTGTTATGAAAGCCCTTTCCTTTTCTTTGAGCAGTTCAAAGTATTTTTGCTTATAATCCACAGGCTCAAACTTTTTCTTGCTGGAATCTAACTTCCTACACTCACTGGAAAAATGCCCTGCCAAGCCACATTTGAAACATTTGAATTTTGATTTATCCACCATGTTTCTGTTTGGCTTGGCTGCTCCAGATTTCTTCTTGAACTTGAGCTTGGCAAATCTCCTGGAAAGAAATGCTAGGTGTTCATCAATGTCCTCCATATCATCTTGGCTCAAAGAATCTTCACTTTCTACTGCAAGCCCCTTGCCCTTGTTCTCACAGACCCTTGAAGTTGATTCAACAGCTTCCATCTTCACTTCCTTCTCTTTTTCCAACTCAGCAACTAGTGCAATGGATCCTCCTTTCTTCTTTCCTCTCTCCATCCTCTAATCTTGCTCTATTTCAAGCTCATAAGTTTTCAGGATGCCATACAGCCTCTCCAAAGTAAATTCCTTATAATCTTGTGAGTTTCTTAATGAGACTGTCATTGGTTTCCATTCCTTTGGAAGAGATCTAAGGAATTTCAGATTGGAGTCTTTTGTCTGATAGACCCTTCCATGCAACTTTAGAGCATTTAGTAGCTTTTGAAACCTACTAAAAATGTCAGTGAGAGACTCACTTTCTTCATTATGAAAATGCTCATATTGCTGAATCAAGAGCTACATCTTGTTTTCTCTGACTTGTTCAGTGCCATCACAGATGATCTCTATTGCATCCCAAACATCCTTGGCAGTTTTGCAGTTGATAATGTTGTCAAACATATCTCCATCAACTACATTAAACATGATGTTCATGGTCTTTTTATCCTTCTTGACTTGTTCAATCTCAGGATCAGACCATTCATGCCTTGGCTTGGGGACTGATGGCTCGTTTCCAGTTGCTGCTCACATTGAAACATGAGGGCCTCTTTCTATGCTGTCAACATAGGCCTCATCTTGAGAAAGCAAATGAAGATGCATCTTTACCTTCCAATGATGGTAATTATCTTTATCCTGAAAAGGGATCTTGACTCCAACATCCTTCTTGTTCATCTTGCTGTATTGTTTTGATCTTTAAACTCTTTGTAAGTTAAGAGCTTGCTCTGATACCAATTGTTAGTCCCTTAACAATATAACAAGAATTACAGAAGGGGGGTTGAATGGAATTCTTGAAACTTTTTCTTCAATAAAAATGTTCTAACTCAAATATATATAGTGTGAATTGATTAGCAGAATGCGGAATAAAAACTTAAATGAATCAAAACATAAGTAATTAAAAACAAGAGTCTTTAAAAACTTTCTGGTGGATTTGAATGATTCCATCAGAGATATATATTATATATCGAGAGAACCCTGTGTACAAAATGCTCACAGCTGCTTACAACAATTGAACAACTAAGACTACAGAGAAATGCTAAGAATTCTGCTTATAAATGTTTCTCTGCTATGTTGCTTAGATCGATAGTTTCTTAGTTGCTACTTCTTGGTTTATATATCACCAAGATCACAAAGTAATGAGACAGGATAATAAAACAAAACTATCTAGTCTATTACAATGCTACTTCATTACTCTATTCCAGCATCTTTGAATATCTTCATAATAGCATGGAAATGGCAATGCTTCTTTGTTCTCAAAAACCCAGTTGAATAGGCTACCACATTCCATTTGCATCCACTCGACGCATGTGACTATGTTGTCACTGTCAACAGATATTTGAATTCTTTATCCGTCGGGTTCATGATCATCCGTCGAGTTATTGATCATCCGTCGGGCTGTCTAGTTGATCATTCGTCGACTTCATTGTAGTTTATCCGTCGGGTAGCAATCTGGTACTTGACTTCATTTCATTTATGCAGAATTACAAGACATCATCTATGTACAATTAATCAACCTATTCTGCATATCTAGTTAAAGTCAACGTGACTTGAGTACTACTTACAGATTTTATACAATGGTGTATGCAGAAATGTGCTACAGACTTATTGTTACATAAGCTACTCACTCGATGGATAATAAGTCATCATCCGTCGGGACTATAATGAGTCATCCGTCGGGACCATAAATCTTATCCATCGAGTGCTACATAATTTCACTAAATAAAATCTACCAAGGTGTTTTGTTCATAAAATCATCAAGTACACAACATATACACAACAAACATGCAATCTCATTTCTCACTAATTAAACATAGTTTACACCAAGATCAAGTCACAAAATCCAATTCCCTTCTTATTAATCACAAAATCCAAATACTTTTAAAACAATTATAAAGATCCTTTTATCAATCAACAACTTATTTTCATCATAAAACCAACTTAATAGACAAGAACCATTCGGTTTTTAAGCAAAATAATACATGCAACTTCTATTTTGATTCTCTAAATCCTCAACTAGTCAAATCTCTTATTTACCACTAAGAAAATGCATGAACAAGTCATTTCATGTTAGATATATTTGATAATGTTATGTGTAATATGATTTGTGTTTAGTTTTCCGATCTTACTGAATAGGACAAATCAGTACTTAACTGGAAATCAATACGTATACTGAAGACAGAACTTAAGATATCAAAACTTAAGTTATCAGAACTTAAGTTATCAGAAGATATTTATCAGGAGATAATATCAGGACTTAAGATGTCTTTCAGATAAGGCAGGCGGCTGATTGAAAGGAAAAAATATCGAGACTAAGACAGAAAGAAATATGCATGAAGAAAGAATTCTATGAAGAATAGAATACTTGGAAGAAAAGATAACTAGTTGATATATTTTAGGAAGCAGAATTATATTCCATATCAATTAGAACATTATCTTGTAACTGTGTAGTATATAAACACAGGCATAGGGTTTACACTATAAGTGTTATCATTATTGAAGTTATTATTCATTGTAACCCTAGCAGCTCTCGTGATAATTTGTTTATCACTGAGAGAGGACAGTTCCATATTATAACAGAGTTTATTGTGTTGAATAAAATCTGTTTTCTGTTACTTGAGTTCTTATATTCGATTTGATTGTAGTAACACTGTATTCAACCCCCTTTTACAGTGTGTGTGACCTAACAAGTGGTATCAGAGCAGATCCGTTAACACATATACAGTTTAAGATCCATAAACAATCATGTCTGAAGAAGAAACTCCAACCAAGCCCACCAAAACTGAAGAACCTCTGAAAACCATAACCCATAGTCGATATGAGACTATAAGAGTTCCCATGTTGAAACCTTCTGAGTATTCCATATGGAAAGTGAAGATGGCTATGTTTCTGGAATCTACTGATCCAGAATATCTCGACAGTATTAATGAAGGACCACATATGCCAACCAAACTCTCTGTGGAAGTTGCAGGTCAGCCAGCAAAGTTTGTACCAAAGGAGAAAAGTGATTACACTGCTGAAGATATCTCATCGATTGCAAAGGATGCAAAGGTACGACTGTAAGGTAATTCAATGCAAGACTGCAAAAGAGATATGGGATGCTTTGGAAACAAGGTGTCAGGGAACTGATTCAATTAAGAAGAATATGAAGACTATACTCACTCAAGAGTATGAGCACTTTGACTCAAAGCCTGGTGAGTTATTAACTGATTTATATGACAGATTTGTCAAACTCTTGAATGATTTGTCACTAGTTGACAAAGAGTATGATATTGAAGATTCAAATCTTAAATTCCTCTTAGCTCTTCCTAAAAGATGGGATTTGAAGGCCATAATTATAAGAGATAACTATAATCTTGATGAAACAACTCTTGATGAAATTTATGGGATGCTCAAGACTCATGAACTTGAGATGGAACAAAGAAGCAAGAGGAATAGAAGAAAGTCAAGGATAGTTGCCTTTGTGGCTGAGGAGGAAAGTCCCAAAGTTGCTGCCTCAAAGAAAGGCAAGGGAAAGGCTCTCATCATAAAGTCTGATACTGAGTCATCAAGTTCTGATAGTGATGATGACTCAGAAACTGAAAGTATACCTGAGATGGACCCTGATGAAGAGATGATGAAGCTGTGTGCTCTTATGGTGAAAGGAATCACAAAAATTGCATACATGAAATTCAGGAGAAGAAAGAAGTTTTCCAGGAAAGGTGCAAGTTTTGATAAGAAAGGTTTCAGAAAATCTGAAGGCAAAGGAGGAACGTCTGACAGAGGAGATTACTCAAATGTTAAATGCTACAACTTTGGTGAGAAAGGCCACATATCTCCTGATTGCAAAAAAAGGAAGAGTGACAAATGCAAGGCTCTTGTCACAAAGATGAAAAGTTGGTCATATGCTTCATATTCCGAGGATGAGGAAAACTATGCCTTGATGGCAAATGCTGATAGCAGTTCTGATACTGCTGACATAAAGGTACCTCAAACTACTTATGCCTTTCATACTAATGATATTACTGAGTCGAGAAGATATCTTAAAACCATGTTCATTAGTTATAAAGACCAAACTTTAAAATGTGAATGGTTAACTTCTGAAAATCTTGCTTATAAAAGGGGGAATGATTATTTAGAAAAAGAGTTAGTCATGTTCCATCAAACTTAGAAAGATAGAGATGATGCATTTTATGTTAGGGATGAAGTGCTAAAAATGAATGAATCTCTAAAAACTGAGTTAGAAAAGGAAAGAGAGATTATCAGGACTTGGACTAACTCTGGTAAAGCAACTCAGGATATTCTTAGTAGTGGAAACTGGAAAGAGGGCTTAGGTTATGGAGATGATAAGAACAATAAGAGAACTGTAGAAACTGAGCCTATAATTGTTAAACAAAAACCAAATGTAAATCCTGTTAAGTTTGTAACTGCAAAGTCTGTTATTGAGAAATCAGAAGTTAAGGAGAAAGTAACTTCTGACAAACCTAAACAGGATAACCCAACTGAAGTTAACATAGGCTTAATGACCAAGAAGCAGCTTAAGCATAAGCTGAAACAGGTTAAAAATGTAAACAAGGTAAAGGCACCTAGGAAAAATAGGAATGGAAAGGAAGGTGTGAACATAAGTAACAATTATAAGCATGTTCCCAATGCTCCTAGAAAAACATGTCATAACTGTGGAAACTCTAACCATCTGGCTTCTTTTTGCAGGAAGAATAAGAACATAAACTCCTTACATTCAAAATCATGAGTTAAGAGTCAGTCGGTTAGATATAAGCCACAAAATCCTTATTTTCATTATGGTAGTTTATGGCATTCCATTTATACTTGTAAGGAATATCATAGTCTTTACTATGATTATTATCAAATAAAACCTTCTTTAAAGAAAGTTAGCATTATTCCTTCTAGTGTAAGTTCTCATGCAAAGTCTGATATTGTAAATTCTGATAAGGAAACTGTTAACATAAACTCTGATGCTAAATCCGCTGCAAATGTTAACAAACTTAATAAGGCCAAAGGATCCAAGCAAGTCTGGGTCCTTAAAACTAATCATTAGTGGTTTTTGTGATTGCAGGGCAACAGGAAGAACATCCTAGTTCTGGACAGTGGATGTTCAAGACATATGGCTGGAAATAAAGCCCTGATATCAGACTTTGTGGAAAAAGCTGGCCCAGGTGTTTCTTATGGAGATGACAATATTGGAAAAACTCTGGGATATGGCAATATCAATCTTGGGAATGTCATCATTGAAAAAGTAGCTCTGGTCTCAGGACTTAAACACAATCTGCTAAGTGTTAGTCAAATATGTGACAGAGGTTATTATGTGGATTTCTTTGAAGAACACTGTAAAGTTGTAAGTAAATCTATAGGCAAAGTTGTTCTGAAGGGATACAGGCATGGTAACATTCATGAAGCCAAGCTTTCAACAAGTACTGATGGTTCTGGAATCTGTCTGTTAAGTAGAGCATCAATTGAAGAAAGCTGGAATTGGCACAAGAAACTCTCTCATTTAAATTTTAATAATATAAATGAACTAGTCAAGAAAGATCTTGTGAGAGGACTGCCAAAATCAGTATTTGCTCCTGATGGCCTTTGTGATTCATGTCAGAAGGTAAAATAAAGAAAATCTTCTTTCAAGAGCAAGTCTGAATCATCAATTCTTGAGCCTTATCACCTACTACATGTTGATCTATTTGGTCCAGTAAATGTCATGTCTATTGCAAAGAAGAAATATGTTATGGACATAGTGGATGAGTTCACCAGATACACATGGGTGTATTTCTTGCACACAAAAAGTGAAACTTCATCTATCTTGATTGATCATGTCAAACATCTGGATAAATTGGTCAAAGACTCTGTGAAAATCATAAGGAGAGAAAATGTTCTGAGTTCAAGAATTTGATAATGGAAGAGTTCTGCAAAGACCATGGAATAAAGCAGGAATTTTCTCCTCCTGGAACTCTAGAGCAAAATGGAGTTGTTGAAAGAAAGAATAGAACTCTTATTGAAGCTGCACGAACTATGCTTGATGAAGCAAAGTTGCCAACCTACTTTTGGGCTGAAGCTGTGCAGACTGCTTGTTTTACTCAGAATGCAACACTTATCAACAAGCATGGAAAAATACCATATGAGATGGTGAAGAAAAAGAAGCCAAATCTGAAGTATTTTCATGTATTTGGATGCAAGTGTTTTGTTCTTAAGACTCATCCTCAACAACTATCCAAATTTGATCTAAAAGCTGTTGAAGGAATTTTTATGGGATATCCACTTTCCACAAAAGCCTTCAGAGTCTACAATTTAAGAACAAGGGTTATCATGGAATCGATCAATGTTTCTTTTGATGATAAGAAGATTACTGGACTTGAAGATTTCAATGATCATGATCAGCTGAGATTCGAAAATAAAGTTTTAAATTCTGATTCTGTAAATCCTGACTGTCTAAATTCTGATACTGCAAACTCTGATGGATTAAACTCTGATGTTATTGAAACTGTGGTGACTACGCCAAAGGAAGATGCACCTTTGCAGGGGGGCATACTGAAGATCCAACCACATCTCAAGAAGCATCAGAACCTACAACAGACTCTTCAAGTTCTGATGGGCCAAGTTCTGATAATTCTGGAAACTCATGTTCTGATATTTCTGGAAACTCAAATTCTGAAGGATCCAACTCAGAGAGCATAATTTCAGGGGGAGCATCAGAAAATGTTGATGGAGACAGCATGGATCATGGGGGAGCATCCAGTTCTAGAGATAACCTTCCATTTGCAAGGAAGTGGACAAAAGCACATACACCTGACTTAATTATTTGAAATCCTGATGTAGGTGTCAGAACTAGAACAGCTACATCAAATGAATGTCTTTATCATTCTTTTCTATCTCAGACTGAACCAAAGAAAGTGGAAGAAGCTCTTCAAGATGCTGATTGGGTGCAAACAATGCAGGAAGAGTTGAATGAATTTGAAAGAAATAAAGTCTGGACCCTAGTGCCAAGACCAAAGAACAGGTCTGTTGTTGGTACAAAGTGGGTGTTCAGAAATAAAACTGACAGTGATGGCATAATTACAAGGTATAAAGCAAGGCTGGTTGCAAAAGGATACTCTCAACAGGAGGGAATTGATTATGATGAAACATTTGCACCAGTTGCTAGATTGGAAGACATAAGGATATATTTGGCTTATGCTGCTCACAAGGAGTTTAAAGTCTTTCAAATGGATGTGAAAAGTGCTTTTCTCAATGGAGAATTGGAAGAAGAGGTATATGTTGAACAACCTCCAGGATTTGTAGATCCCAAATTTCCCAATCATGTCTACAGGCTTGATAAAGCACTTTATGGCCTTAAGCAAGCTCCAAGAGCATGGTATGAGACTTTAGCTCAGTTTCTTCTGGAAAGTGGATTTAACAGAGGGACTATTGACAAAATACTGTTCTACCTCAACCATGGAAATGACTTACTTTTGGTGCAAATATATGTTAATGATATCATTTTTGGTTCTACAAATGACAGACTTTGTAAGAAGTTTGCCAAGATGATGCATCATTTTTTGTTCTACAAATGACAGACTTTGTAAGAAGTTTGCCAAGATGATGCAGTCAAGATATCAAATGAGTATGATAGGAGAACTTAAATATTTTATGGGCCTTCAAGTCAAGCAGAATGAAGAAGGAACTTTTATTTGTCAATCTAAGTATACCAGAAATTTGTTGAAAAAGTTTGGAATGCAAGATTGTTCAAGTACATCCACTCCTATGGCCACTGCAACTAAGTTGGATAAGGATATTGGTAAATCAGTAGATATTACTGATTACAGAGGTATCATTGGCTCTCTACTCTATCTATTTGCAAGTAGACCTGATATCATGTATGCTACATGTCTTTTTGCAAGATTTCAAGCAAATCCAAGAGAACATCACTTAACAGTTATGAAAAGAATTTTCAAGTACCTTAAGGGTACAGCTGATCTGGGATTGTGGTATCCTAGAGAATCAGACTTTAAGCTAATAGGTTACTCAGATGCAGATTTTGCAGGATGCAAAATTGACAGGAAAAGCACAAGTGGAAGCTGCCAATTTCTTGGAGGCAGATTGGTTTCTTGGTTTAGCAAGAAACAGAAGTCAATTTCCACATCAACTGCAGAAGCAGGATACATTGCTGTAGGAAGCTATTGTGCACAGATTCTTTGGATGAAGAATCAGTTACTGGATTATGTGAAAATCAAAGTGCTATTGCTATGACAGGTAATCCAGTTCAACACTCAATGACAAAGCACGTCAGTATTAGGTACCACTTCATAAGGGAACATGTGGATGAAGGTACAGTGGAATTGCATTTTGTTCCAACAGATCAACAACTAGCAGATATCTTCACAAAACCATTGTGTGAAGCTACTTTTACAAGATTGGTAAATGGACTTGGAATGGTTTCAAGTTCTTTCTCTAAATCTGCTTAGTTTATATTCTGATACATCAGACTTTATGATCAGTATTTACAGATATTACTATCTTTGTGTATTTTGTTCTTAAATTGAAATTTACTGAAGTGCTGATTGTTGTCTAATGTGAATTTCTAAACTCTGATAGTGATATGAATGTTTCTGTGACTATTCAATCCAATGAGGATAATTGTGCTAGATGTTGACCTAGTAGTCTTTAATATACTAAAGATCCCATGTTTGAAGTAATTGTTTATGTGGAAATCTTTTAGCACAAGCAAATTCTAATATTGAGCTTAGTTAAAGTTTACTTTGTGTATCTTATTACTAAGTCAAAAACTAGAATAATGCTTCTTATCTGTTAAGTTCTGATGTTAGTAAATCTGATGGATGTACTAAGTGCTGATAAGCCTCATTTATCAACAGAAAAAGAAAAAGAAAAGAAATAAATATCAGGTACTCCTTTGAGATCTAGAGTAAAAATGTGGAAGGGAAGACCCAAGTGCATTGCTGGTATTAAGTAATATGCATTAGAAAAGCAAAAAAAAATCTTGGTGACTTTTCACACTCTATGATTACTGGAGAAATACTCTGATAACATCATAAATTTTGATAAGCAGTCGTGACTCACTTACACTGAGAAGCCACTGTAAAATGGAATTTCAAAAGATGCATAAAATGAGAACAAAACAGTTGAGGTGGACTCATGCATGAACTCATTCTAAAGTATGCTTCAGAATAATGACAGATTTTGAGCAAAGTTCTTAGTTATGCCTTATTTCTAAGATGTACTGAATGAATCAGACTTTACTCTTTGTCTGACTTTTAGCAAGTTGTTCTTTCAGATCAACAATTTGAGCTAACAGATTTTCAGTGTTTGTGTCTGTGTGTGCGCTCACCTGAATATCTCTCCTGTTTGGTTCACTCAACTCACGTGCTTGTGTTTCTCTCAATATAAGTGCTCGTGAGGAGCCATCCATTGATAATGTCATGTAAAACAAGGTAATTCAATGCAAGACTGCAAAAGAGATATGGGATGCTTTGGAAACAAGGTGTCAGGGAACTGATTCAATTAAGAAGAACAGGAAGACTATACTCACTCAAGAGTATGAGCACTTTGACTCAAAGCCTGATGAGTTATTAACTGATTTATATGACAGATTTGTCAAACTCTTGAATGATTTGTCACTAGTTGACAAAGAGTATGATATTGAAGATTCAAATCTTAAATTCCTGTTAGCTCTTCCTAAAAGATGGGATTTGAAGGCCATAATTATAAGAGATAACTATAATCTTGATGAAACAACTCTTGATGAAATTTATGGGATGCTCAACACTCATGAACTTGAGATGGAACAAAGAAGCAAGAGGAATAGAAGAAAGTCAAGGATAGTTGCCTTTGTGGCTGAGGAGGAAAGTCCCAAAGTTGCTGCCTCAAAGAAAGGCAAGGGAAAGGCTCTCATCATAAAGTCTGATACTGAGTCATCAAGTTCTGATAGTGATGATGACTCAGAAACTGAAAGTATACCTGAGATGGACCCTGATGAAGAGATGATGAAGCTGTGTGCTCTTATGGTGAAAGGAATCACAAAAAATGCATACAGGAAATTCAGGAGAAGAAAGAAGTTTTCCAGGAAAGGTGCAAGTTTTGATAAGAAAGGTTTCAGAAAATCTGAAGGCAAAGGAGGAACGTCTGACAGAGGAGATTACTCAAATGTTAAATGCTACAACTTTGGTGAGAAAGGCCACATATCTCCTGATTGCAAAAAAAGGAAGAGTGACAAATACAAGGCTCTTGTCACAAAGATGAAAAGTTGGTCATATGCTTCAGATTCCGAGGATGAGGAAAACTATGCCTTGATGGCAAATGCTGATAGCAGTTCTGATACTGCTGACATAAAGGTACCTCAAACTACTTATGCCTTTCATACTAATGATATTACTGAGTCGAGAAGATATCTTAAAACCATGTTCATTAGTTATAAAGACCAAACTTTAAAATGTGAAAGATTAACTTCTGAAAATCTTGCTTACAAAAGGGGGAATGATTATTTAGAAAAAGAGTTAGTCATGTTCCATCAAACTTAGAAAGATAGAGATGATGCATTTTATGTTAGGGATGAAGTGCTAAAAATGAATGAATCTCTAAAAACTGAGTTAGAAAAGGAAAGAGAGATTATCAGGACTTGGACTAACTCTGGTAAAGCAACTCAGGATATTCTTAGTAGTGGAAACTGGAAAGAGGGCTTAGGTTATGGAGATGATAAGAACAATAAGAGAACTGTAGAAACTGAGCCTATAATTGTTAAACAAAAACCTAATATAAATCCTGTTAAGTTTGTAACTGCAAAGTCTGTTATTGAGAAATCAGAAGTTAAGGAGAAAGTAACTTCTGACAAACCTAAACAGGATAACCCAACTGAAGTTAACATAGGCTTAATGACCAAGAAGCAGCTTAAGCATAAGCTGAAACAGGTTAAAAATGTAAACAAGGTAAAGGCACCTAGGAAAAATAGGAATGGAAAGGAAGGTGTGAACAAAAGTAACAATTATAAGCATGTTCCCAATGCTCCTAGAAAAATATGTCATAACTGTGGAAACTCTAACCATCTGGCTTCTTTTTGCAGGAAGAATAAGAACATAAACTCCTTACATTCAAAATCATGAGTTAAGAGTCAGTCGGTTAGATATAAGCCACAAAATCCTTATTTTCATTATGGTAGTTTATGGCATTCCATTTATACTTGTAAGGAATATCATAGTCTTTACTATGATTATTATCAAATAAAACCTTCTTTAAAGAAAGTTAGCATTATTCCTTCTAGTGTAAGTTCTCATGCAAAGTCTGATATTGTAAATTCTGATAAGGAAACTGTTAACATAAACTCTGATGCTAAATCCGCTGCAAATGTTAACAAACTTAATAAGGCCAAAGGATCCAAGCAAGGTTGGGTCCTTAAAACTAATCATTAGTGGTTTTTGTGATTGCAGGGCAACAGGAAGAACATCCTAGTTCTGGACAGTGGATGTTCAAGACATATGGCAGGAAATAAAGCCCTGATATCAGACTTTATGGAAAAAGCTGGCCCAGGTGTTTCTTATGGAGATGACAATATTGGAAAAACTCTGGGATATGGCAATATCAATCTTGGGAATGTCATCATTGAAAAAGTAGCTCTGGTCTCAGGACTTAAACACAATCTGCTGAGTGTTAGTCAAATATGTGACAGAGGTTATTATGTGGATTTCTTTGAAGAACACTGTAAAGTTGTAAGTAAATCTATAGGCAAAGTTGTTCTGAAGGGATACAGGCATGGTAACATTTATGAAGCCAAGCTTTCAACAAGTACTGATGGTTCTGGAATCTGTCTGTTGAGTAGAGCATCAATTGAAGAAAGCTGGAATTGGCACAAGAAACTCTCTCATTTAAATTTTAACAATATAAATGAACTAGTCAAGAAAGATCTTGTGAGAGGACTGCCAAAATCAGTATTTGCTCCTGATGGCCTTTGTGATTCATGTCAGAAGGTAAAATAAAGAAAATCTTCTTTCAAGAGCAAGTCTGAATCATCAATTCTTGAGCCTTATCACCTACTACATGTTGATCTATTTGGTCCAGTAAATGTCATGTCTATTGCAAAGAAGAAATATGTTATGGACATAGTGGATGAGTTCACCAGATACATATGGGTGTATTTCATGCACACAAAAAGTGAAACTTCATCTATCTTGATTGATCATGTCAAACATCTGGATAAATTGGTCAAAGACTCTGTGAAAATCATAAGGAGTGATAATGTTCTGAGTTCAAGAATTTGATCATGGAAGAGTTCTGCAAAGACCATGGAATAAAGCAGGAATTTTCTCCTCCTGGAACTCTAGAGCAAAATGGAGTTGTTGAAAGAAAGAATAGAACTCTTATTGAAGCTGCACGAACTATGCTTGATGAAGCAAAGTTGCCAACCTACTTTTGGGCTGAAGCTGTGCAGACTGCTTGTTTTACTCAGAATGCAACACTTATCAACAAGCATGGAAAAATACCATATGAGATGGTGAAGAAAAAGAAGCCAAATCTGAAGTATTTTCATGTATTTGGATGCAAGTGTTTTGTTCTTAAGACTCATCCTCAACAACTATCCAAATTTGATCTAAAAGCTGTTGAAGGAATTTTTGTGGGATATCCACTTTCCACAAAAGCCTTCAGAGTCTACAATTTAAGAACAAGGGTTATCATGGAATCGATCAATGTTTCTTTTGATGATAAGAAGATTACTGGACTTGAAGATTTCAATGATCATGATCAGCTGAGATTCGAAAATGAAGTTTTAAATTCTGATTCTGTAAATCCTGACTGTCTAAATTCTGATACTGCAAACTCTGATGGATTAAACTCTGATGTTATTGAAACTGTGGTGACTACGCCAAAGGAAGATGCACCTTTGCAGGGGGGGCATACTGAAGATCCAACCACATCTCAAGAAGCATCAGAACCTACAACAGGCTCTTCAAGTTCTGATGGGCCAAGTTCTGATAATTCTGGAAACTCATGTTCTGATATTTCTGGAAACTCAAATTCTGAAGGATCCAACTCAGAGAGCATAATTTCAGGGGGAGCATCAGAAAATGTTGATGGAGACAGCATGGATCATGGGGGAGCATCCAGTTCTAGAGATAACCTTCCATTTGCAAGGAAGTGGACAAAAGCACATACACCTGACTTAATTATTGGAAATCCTGATGCAGGTGTCAGAACTAGAACAGCTACATCAAATGAATGTCTTTATCATTCTTTTCTATCTCAGACTGAACCAAAGAAAGTGGAAGAAGCTCTTCAAGATGCTGATTGGGTGCAAACAATGCAGGAAGAGTTGAATGAATTTGAAAGAAATAAAGTCTGGACCCTAGTGCCAAGACCAAAGAACAGGTCTGTTGTTGGTACAAAGTGGGTGTTCAGAAATAAAACTGACAGTGATGGCATAATTACAAGGTATAAAGCAAGGCTGGTTGCAAAAGGATACTCTCAACATGAGGGAATTGATTATGATGAAACATTTGCACCAGTTGCTAGATTGGAAGACATAAGGATATATTTGGCTTATGCTGCTCACAAGGAGTTTAAAGTCTTTTAAATGGATGTGAAAAGTGCTTTTCTCAATGGAGAATTGGAAGAAGAGGTATATGTTGAACAACCTCCAGGATTTGTAGATCCCAAATTTCCCAATCATGTCTACAGGCTTGATAAAGCACTTTATGGCCTTAAGCAAGCTCCAAGAGCATGGTATGAGACTTTAGCTCAGTTTCTTCTGGAAAGTGGATTTAACAGAGGGACTATTGACAAAACACTGTTCTACCTCAACCATGGAAAGGACTTACTTTTGGTGCAAATATATGTTGATGATATCATTTGTGGTTCTACAAATGACAGACTTTGTAAGAAGTTTGCCAAGATGATGCATCATTTTTGGTTCTACAAATGATAGACTTTGTAAGAAGTTTGCCAAGATGATGCAGTCAAGATATCAAATGAGTATGATAGGAGAACTTAAATATTTTATGGGCCTTCAAGTCAAGCAGAATGAAGAAGGAACTTTTATTTGTCAATCTAAGTACACCAGAAATTTGTTGAAAAAGTTTGGAATGCAAGATTGTTCAAGTGCATCCACTCCTATGGCCACTGTAACTAAGTTGGATAAGGATATTGGTAAATCAGTAGATATTACTGATTACAGAGGTATCATTGGCTCTCTACTCTATCTATTTGCAAGTAGACCTGATATCATGTATGCTACATGTCTTTTTGCAAGATTTCAAGCAAATCCAAGAGAACATCACTTAACAGTTATGAAAAGAATTTTCAAGTACCTTAAGGGTACAGCTGATCTGGGATTGTGGTATCCTAGAGAATCAGACTTTAAGCTAATAGGTTACTCAGATGCAGATTTTGCAGGATGCAAAATTGACAGGAAAAGCACAACTGGAAGCTGCCAATTTCTTGGAGGCAGATTGGTTTCTTGGTTTAGCAAGAAACAGAAGTCAATTTCCACATCAACTGCAGAAGCAGGATACATTGCTGCAGGAAGCTGTTGTGCACAGATTCTTTGGATGAAGAATCAGTTACTGGATTATGTGATAATCAAAGTGCTATTGCTATGACAGGTAATCCAGTTCAACACTCAATGACAAAGGACGTCAGTATTAGGTACCACTTCATAAGGGAACATGTGGATGAAGGTACAGTGGAATTGCATTTTGTTCCAACAGATCAACAACTAGCAGATATCTTCACAAAACCATTATGTGAAGCTACTTTTACAAGATTGGTAAATGGACTTGGAATGGTTTCAAGTTCTTTCTCTAAATCTGCTTAGTTTATATTCTGATACATCAGACTTTATGATCAGTATTTACAGATATTACTATCTTTGTGTATTTTGTTCTTAAATTGAAATTTACTGAAGTGCTGATTGTTGTCTAATGTGAATTTCTAAACTCTGATAGTGATATGAATGTTTCTGTGACTATTCAATCCAATGAGGATAATTGTGCTAGATGTTGACCTAGTAGTCTTTAATATACTAAAGATCCCATGTTTGAAGTAATTGTTTATGTGGAAATCTTTTAGCACAAGCAAATTCTAATATTGAGCTTAGTTAAAGTTTACTTTGTGTATCTTATTACTAAGTCAAAAACTAGAATAATGCTTCTTATCTGTTAAGTTCTGATGTTAGTAAATCTGATGGATGTACTAAGTGCTGATAAGCCTCATTTATCAACAGAAAAAGAAAAAGAAAAGAAATAAATATCAGGTACTCCTTTGAGATCTAGAGTAAAAATGTGGAAGGGAAGACCCAAGTGCATTGCTGGTATTAAGTAATATGCATTAGAAAAGCAAAAAAAAAAATCTTGGTGACTTTTCACACTCTATGATTACTGGAGAAATACTCTGATAACATCATAAATTTTGATAAGCAGTCGTGACTCACTTACACTGAGAAGCCACTGTAAAATGGAATTTCAAAAGATGCATAAAATGAGAACAAAACAGTTGAGGTGGACTCATGCATAAACTCATTCTAAAGTATGCTTCAGAATAATGACAGATTTTGAGCAAAGTTCTTAGTTATGCCTTATTTCTAAGATGTACTGAATGAATCAGACTTTACTCTTTGTCTGATATTTAGCTTAATGCACACACTTACACTCCATATGAATGATAAAAATTACTGTGGTGATAAATGTTGTTTTAGATGAACAGTTTATGTGTCAGATTGCATAAATTCTGAGGACAAGTTCTGATGAAAGTTATGATGATTAAGTTCTGATGAAACCATATCAGTATTTTTGTGAAGAATTACAGGAATAAACATTCACTTTTCGAGTTAAGGAGCCATATTCTGATGACTTTTAAATCCTGATAATAATCAAGTTCTGATGCCGACGTTGCAGTATTTATTTACTTGGTTTATTTTTGGTCATTACTTGAACGATAATATTTTTATAGAATATTGGTTAATGTGAGATAAAACAGTCATAATCATTATGGGTTAGTGGTTAGCGTGTATGTCTTGAAAAACTGCATGCGCAAAGTAATTGTTATTATATCCCGTGCACATTAACTCTGGCTTTAGATCTTTTACTGACTCTTATTATTACACATCAGTCTAGGGAGTCGAGGGGTCATTATTTTTACTTGTAATTTTTAACCAGTCCTCGCGTCCCTTAGTATTCCATTGCCTATTTAAATGACTGTTCATTCATCAGTAAAACCACATATGTTCATTTCTCTCAAACAATGGCACATTTTAGTTGGTATTACTCTTATGGCACAGAAACTATGACTATCTTTCGAAATGGAATTTCGACTTCATATCCTATCAACAACATTCCATTTGTCATCTGGATTCAACTTCCAGAGAACATTAAAAATGATCTGTTATCTTTCCAAAGAGAAGCTCATCTTCGTATTATTAAACAACAGGAGCAAATCATTCTTCTTTCCGTTCTCTTTGTTGAAAGTAGGAAGAAGAATTAATTGTCATCCATCCGTTTCTCTTCACCGTCAGCTTTGTCAGGCTTTTTAGCTTAGGACTAAGGCTGTTGATGTTAAGAATCGTAGAATAGGACTATCTTGTAATTTCTGCATGTAATTGATAAATTTCATGAAATGTAATCATCTGATATATCAATGAAATTTTCTTTAATTGCAAGATTTGTTCTTTGTTTCTCAAATTATGTGACTGTGCATGTTTAATTGCAATTTATTAATCTTTACTTCATCGATTTTTAATTTTATTTTGTGATGAATGTTTTGATTATATTCTGTTGATTTGAGGAAACAACTGAGGAACAGGTTCCCATATCAGAACCTGTTGTTGTAGAAGCTGAGAAGGATTCTTCTCAGAAAGATACTGTAACTGGGAGTTCTAGGCCCCTCAAAAGGCTTAGAAAGTTAAATTCTGATGATAAAGCTCCTACAATGTCTCCACCTTTGAAGAAATTAAAGAAACAGAGAGCTCACAGGGACATAATTGAGTCAGATTCAGAGGATGTAGTGGAAGCAGCTAAGGAAGGGGATCAGAAATCTCTGATCTCAACAGAACCAATTGTTATTGAATCACTTCTTTCTGTACAACTAAAAACTGCTCAAGACAGAATACCTATACCTCATATGTCACCTATAGTTGATCCAGTACATACTGAAGACCCAGGTACAAGTGCTGAAATTAATATTCATAACTTGATTGTGCTTGAGGTTTTGTACTTGGAAGCTCTACCAATTCAACTCACTCCACCAACAACATCATTTTTGGGTGTTGATCAGAACCTGTCTGCAGATCAGAATTTAGAGGATGATGTTGAAGCCTCTATAGCCTCACATACTGCTATTTTATCAGAGGATGTTGATACTGCAGGATATGCAAGTTCTGATGCTGCCAATGAGGAAACTACTGGTGAAGCTGCTACCAATCTAAATGCTGATGCAGCTGGTCCATCAGGACATGCACCTCAACAAACAGTTAATAAAGCTGATCTAATCAAGAAGTTTGTTAAGGAAGCACCAGTACCTTGGAGTGAAACTCCTAGAGGAAAGGAGTGGACTAAGGAATGGAACATAGTTAGTTTTGTTCCTTCTGAAAAGATTCTTGATGAGCATCTAGCAAAAGCTGATGAAATGTTGTTAAATGATGATTTCAAAGCACAGCTGAGAGTTACTGCATTGAGTACTAGGCACCTTCAAGGTCAACACTCAACAACTCATGCCAAGGTGAATAAAATTCAAGAAACTTTGATCCAACAAGATATTAATGTGAAACTTGAAAAGAACAGATTTTTCAAGCCAGCCTTTGACAGAATTGCCTACATTGAGAAAACTCAGGAGAAGCAACAAACTCAGATTGATGAAATTCTAAAGAATCAAGCTTCTCATCAAACTAAACTCAATGAGATCCAATCCTCAGTGGAATTGCTTGTCTCTCTTATTTTACCTGCTGATGCCAAAAAGGGGGAAAAAGTGATTAAGTCCAAATGCAAATCTATTCAGACACTGAAGGAAAAGGATGATGGAAATGATGACCAGGGAAACTCTAACAAGGGTAGAGGTCAAGGTCAAGGCAAAGGATTTTCATCAAGTAAAGCTAAAATTACAAGTCAAGGAACAAGTTCTGATACTGGGAGAAGAATAAGTTCTGATACTGGTAAAAGGATAAGTTCTGGTGAACATCTGGAACTTGATGAAGAAATTTCAAAGGAGTTATTTCTTAAAGAAAATCTAGGAATGGACTTTGAGAGTCTAAAGGAAGAAGAAGCTAGACTCAAAGCAGAAGGTGTCAAGACAAAATCTAAAGCTTCTGTTGTTGAAAAGAAATTTCCAAAGCCTAAAGGTATTGTGATAAAGGAAAGAACAAATTCTGAGGCAACCAAAGCCATATCACAAGTGGAAATTGATCCAAGGTCCAAGGGCAAAGAAAAAGTTGATGAACCTGTAAAGGTTTATATGCCAGTCATGGATGAAGAAATAACTGATGATGAAGAAGATACTAATCTTACTCTGATGCAAAAGAAGATTTTTCAAACAACCTCTGACATGGCTCATGTTGTTCAGAGTCAAGATGTAGTAAGTTCTGATATAACAGTGAAGCAAGCAACCTCTGACATAGCTCAAGTTGGCTTGATATCAGAAGATAAGGAAAAGGAAACCTCTGACATTTCTCATGTTAAACCTTCAAAGGTACTCCTACCAGGATTCACCAAAGCTAAACATGCTCAACTTTTGAAGACTGCAACAAGTGGTTTTGAAGCAAGAGTTGTTACTGGAAAGGAAGCAAGAGATAAATCTGGATTGGATAGTTCTGATGAAAGAAGAGTACATAACACTACCAATGATTCAACTTCCTTAAGTGAACCAGGTGTAGGAGCAACTCCTGAAAGATTGAATTGACTTGAATCTGTACAAATAGTTTACCATACCTTTTTGAAAGAACATATCTTGTTATAGTTTATGACAGATGGAAGGGTATACCATATTAGGCAGAATGTTATACCACTGAAGTATTTTGAGGAACTGGAACATGTTTTATTTCTACTTCAAGTGAGAAATAGATTAACATATAGTGCTGCAGGTTATTTAAAGTCACAAATTCAAAGACAGAAGAAGCTTTATTCTGTAAAGTCTGACAGAACATACTATCCCAAGTACAGAGATCACAAAGGTGATATTGTCGAAATGAAGCCTAACTCTTCGAAGATCATAACTACTTTTCTGGGTTATAAGGCTGTGGAATTCAATCTAGAGTCTGACAAGGCATATATGATTAGACTTTATCAAGAGATAAGAAAAGCTAAGATAAATGATCTAAGAGCAGCTATTTTTCAAACTGGTGAAGATACAGTTGAATTAATAAATGCTAAAAGGAGGATGGTCAATGAACTTGAATATGCTGAGAGATGTTTGTTGAAGAACTATCTCAGAACAACTCCTGACATCAAAGAGATCAGAAATTGAAGCCAAGTCAAAGATCTACAACTGCTTAAATTCTGAAGTGTATACAGACTGAAGCTGTTATCAGAAGTTAAAGATGGTAAAGCTGAAGGGACTGTAAGTTGTAGTTATCTAGTCAAATTCTCATGCATTTGTACTTAATGTTTTTGACATCATCAAATATCTGTTGAACTTGTATATTATGCTAATTTACAAGTTGGGGGAGATTGTTAGATATATTTGATAATGTCATGTGTAATATGATTTGTGTTTAGTTTTCAGATCTTACTTAACAGGACAAATCAGTACTTAACTGGAAATCAACACGTATACTGAAGACTGAACTTAAGATATCAGAACTTAAGTTATCAGAAGATATTTATCAGGAGATAATATGAGGACTTAAGATGAGTTTTAGATAAGGCAGACGGCTGATTGAAAGGAAAGAAGATCGAGACTAAGACATAAAGAAATATGCATGAAGAAAGAATTCTATGAAGAATAGAATACTTGGAAGAAAAGATAACTAGTTGATATATTTTAGGAAGCAGAATTATATTCCATATCAATTAGAACATTATCTTGTAACTGTGTAGTATATAAACACAGGCATAGGGTTTACACTATAAGTGTTATCATTATCGAAGTTATTATTCATTGTAACCCTAGCAGCTCTCGTGATAATTTGTTCATCACTGAGAGAGGATAGTTCCATATTGTAACAGAGTTTATTGTATCGAATAAAATCTGTTTTTTGTTACTTGAGTTCTTATATTCGATTTGATTGTAGTAAACACTGTATTCAACCCCCTTCCACAGTGTGTGTGACCTAACATTTCATCAAGAACAATCACATTTATTTTTCTAAAAAATCAAGGACTCATTCGGTTTTTTTTCAAAAATAACACATGCAACAATCAAAAATGAGTTTTTGGTGTGGTAGAGCTCAGTAATTACATCATCACTCACCACCGGTTCACCGGAGTTCATCACCGGTGGCGGTGGCTTCATGGTGGTGCCCTCATTCAAGGTTATTCAACCACGAAACCTCCGATTACTTCTAAAAATCACAACAACAAACACATGCAAGACATGATCATCACAAATTCACATCATCTTGATTCTATAAAATAAGAACTCGGGAAAACTGAACCTACACACACACACATCCGCATGCAAGTACCAAATCACACAAGCAAGTGGATTAAAGCTTATATATTGAACAAGGATGAAGTTCTATGGAAGAATCCATAAAAATCAAGTGAAGAAGAGAGATGTACCGAGAGGAAAAGAGAGAGAGACTTCGAGAGTGAGAGAGAAAAAAGGGAGAGAAAAGAACGAGAAAATGGAAAAAAAGAAAGAAGTGGCCGGGTGGAAAAGAAAGAAAGGGGAAGAGAATGAGTTTATATATAATAAGGGGGCAGGGGTAATTTGGTAATTCACTAATCCCCCTTTATTTTTGATTTACCTTCTCTTTTTACTCAAATAAGATAGGAATTGAATATTGAATTTATCCCTCTCAGAAAGTCAAAAATTATTGCGAGTGATAATTTTAAGACGTAGATCTCAAAATTAGCTTTCCAACTGTTACTCATAATAAACTTTTGAGCGTACGGTTGATTTTATACGATTTTTACAAGTTTGTGCTAATAATAGAATTTTATCATATAAAAATTAATTTAAAATACACGATCACCAAAATAAATCCGTCTATCATTTTTAGAAAGTTTCTAGGACTATTTCGAAGATAACAAAATAAGTCTCATGCCTTTACCTTACTCAGATAATTTTATAAAAATGTGCGAAGGTTGAATAAACCTTATTTAAATGAAATAATTCCCTTAAATCCATAAAATATTAACTAATCACGTAATCACGCATACAGATAAGCAAGCACATATACTGACACATGACAACTCATGTCTGATCATAAAGATTTCCCTTTTTATCATCACTCCTCTTTTCGCGTATCGGGTCACGTTCTGCCCGACGGCCCGACGCTCAGCGTTTCAATTACGCTTTACAATATCATTATCGACTAACACGTCACTAGAACACAATACTTCACTTAAACATTCATTTCACATAATAACACATATTTCATATTTTAAATACTTTAACTTTTGTTTAGGACGGGCCCCGTTCTACCCGACGGCCCGACAACACAACTTAATTCCTAAGCTGACTCTTTAAATTGGAACGCTTCTATCTACGTTGCCAGATACTAATATACAATAAGGACAATTAATCATCACTTAATCACATATTTTATAATCACATCACATAAATCATACTTTATTGACTTAATTACGTCGCAAAATTCTCGGTTGTCACAATCTACCCTCCTTAAAGGATTCTGTCCCCAGAATCTAGTCTAGGCAAATAGATGGGGATACTTTTCTTACATTTCACTTTCTAATTCCCAAGTTGATTCTTCCACTATTGGATTTCTCCACAATACTCTAACTAGAGGTACGAATTTATTTCGAAGTGTCCTCTCTTTTCGGTCTAAGATTCGAACTGGTTGTCCCACATAAGACAACTCTGGTTGAATTTCCACTGGATCCAATTCGATTACACTGCTCGCATCAGCATTATACTTCTTTAGAAGAGATACATGAAATACATTGTGTAGCGCCAATTCATATGCCACTTTTACAATTCGTCGCAATACCTCGAATGGTCCAATATACCTAGGACTCAGCTTCCCTTTCTTTCTGAATCTGGTTATACCTTTCTAAGGAGATATTTTTAACAAGACTTTGTCTCCAGGTTCGAATTGCACATCTTTTCATTCTCGATTTGCATACTTCGTTTGTCAATCTTGAGCGGCAATTAATCTTTTTCGAATCAATTCCACCTTTTCCTTCGTTTGTTGAACTAGCTCTGGGCCAATTAATTTGCACTCACCAGCTTTGTCCTAATACGTAGGGGATCTACATTTTCTTCCATACAATGCTTCATAAGGTGGCATGCCAATACTCGCGTGATAACTGTTGTTGTAGGAAAACTCAATTAACGGCAAATGATCGTCCCAATTTCCTTTGAAATCTATTGCACAAGTTCGCAACATATCCTCAATTGTCTGAATTGTTCTTTCACTTTATTCTTCCGTCTGCGGATGATATGTCGTACTCATTTTCAGCTTATTTCCCAAATGATCATGGAATTGTCTCTAAAATCTTGAGTTAAACCTTGGATCTCTATCAGACACGATAGATACAGGAACTCCGTGACGCATCACGATCTCATCCAGATATAATTTGACCAACTTTTCCAAAAAAAACCTTTCATTTATTGGCAAGAAATGTGCTGACTTCGTCAATCGATCGATTACCACCCAAATCGCATCATGATTAGACTTGGTTTTAGGTAATCCTACCACAAAATCCATCGTGATATGTTCCCATTTCCATTCTGGTATGTTCAGTGGTTGAAGCAATCCACTTGGCCTTTGATGTTCCGCTTTTACTCTTTGAAATGTATAACACTTACTTATCCATTCCGCAATTTCCTGTTTCATGTTTGGCCACCAATAACTCTCTTTTAAATCCTGGTACATTTTCGTACTTCCAGGGTGAATTGAAAATCTCGAGTTATGCGCTTCTTGCAAAATCTCGTGATTTAGCTCTACAATATTAAGTATCCAAATACATGAATTAACATGATATATTCCTTTTTCATCTTTTCGAGCTTTGACTTCTTCTCTGGAAAACTTATCCTTTTCACGATTCATCACTTGCTCTTGTCAACATCGTATCTTTTCCAAAATTTCAGGTTGAAACGACATCGCATATATAGCTTCATCTCCAAATTCTGGAGTATGCACTTCTATTTCCATCTTTTCAAAATCCTTGATCAAATCTCCCGATGAGGTTAACATATTCAACCTTTCCTTGCGACTTAGAGCGTTTGCTACCACATTTGCCTTTCCAGGATGATAGTTTATCGCACAATCATAATCTTTGATCAACTCTAACCATCTTCTTTGTCTCATATTCAACTCCTTTTGAGTGAAAATATACTTTAAACTCTTATGATCTGTATAAATCTCGTACTTTTCCCCGTATAAATAATGTCTCCAAATATTAAGGGCAAACACAATTGCTGCCAATTCCAAATCATGCGTGGGATACTTTTACTCATGCGGCTTGAGTTGCCTTGACGCATATGCTATGACCTTCCCGTGTTGCATTAGTACACATCCAAGTCCTTTATACGAAGCATCACTGAATATCACAAATTCTCCTTTTTCATCAGGCAATACCAACACTGGGGCGGTTACCAGTCTCTTTTTTAACTCTTGAAAGCTTTCTTCGCACTTTTCCGTCCACACAAACTTCTCGTTCTTTCTTGTCAACTTTGTTAATGGGACAACAACCTTAGAGAAATCTTGCACAAACCTTCTGCAGTATCCGGTTAATCCCAGAAAACTTCTGACTTTCGTAGGAGTCTTGGGCTTTTCCCAATTCATCAAAGCTTCTATCTTGGCTGGGTCTACTTTGATTCCCTCTTTATTAACTACATGACCAAGAATTTGCACTTCCTTTAGCCAAAATTCACATTTCGAAAACTTAGCATACAACCTTTCTTTCCTCAGAATTTCCAAGGAAATCCTCAAATGCTCCTTATGATCTTCTTCCATCTTGGAATAAATCAGTATATCATCCATAAATACTATAACGAACTTGTCCAGGTATTGCTTGAATACTCTGTTCATAAGATCCATAAATGTGGCTGGCGCGTTCGTCAAACCAAACGCCATTACCAAAAACTCGTAGTGCCCATATCTCATTTGAAACGCTGTCTTGGGCATATCTTCCGCTTTAATCTTTAATTGATGATACCCAGATCTTAAATCAATCTTGGAGAAACACGAAGCTCCTTTTAACTGATCAAACAAGTCATCGATTCACGGTAGATGGTACTTATTCTTAATCGTCAACTTATTCAATTCACGATAATTAATGCACAACCTCACACTTCTATCCTTTTTCTTAATAAATAATACTAGTGCACCCCACGGGGATACACTCGGCCAAATTACTCATTTATCCAATAATTCTTGCAACTGTGCTGCCAATTCCTTCGTCTCGACTGGTGCCATACGATAGGGAGCTTTCGATACTGGTTCCGTTGCAGGAGCCAAATCAATCGTAAACTTGATCTCTCTATCCGGAGGTAGTCCAGGCAATTCATCAGGAAACACATCAGGAAAATCTCTTACTATTGGGATATCCTCAATCCTTACGGATTCTTTTTCCACGTCTTTAACATGAGCCAAATAAACTTCGCATCCTTGTCGTAATAATCTTCTCGTCTCGATAGCTGTTAGAAACTTCTTTTCTTGTCTTTTCCCTTTGAATATCACTTCCTCACCATCCTTGGTTCTTAACTTCACCTTCTTACTTTTACACTCTTTTTGCGCCTCATGGTTTGACAACCATTACATTCCTAGTATAACCTCAAATTCTCCTAACTTAAAAGGAATTAAGTCAGCAGAAAAGTGCCGACCTTCTATAACCACATCACAAACGGGACAAACCTTATTAACAATAACTTTCTCTTGATTTGCTACCTCAATAATCATATTAGGTTCCAGAGGGTACGCAACATAATTTAACTTATCAAGAATACTTTTAGAAATAAAAGATCTAGTTGCTCCAGAATCCATCAATACTTTTAATTCTACTGAATTTATAACGAGCATACCTGCCACCACGTCCACATCTTGCACCGCATCTTTCATTGTCATATTAAAGGTCCTAGCTCTGGGTTGAGCTGACGGAGCTGGGAGAGATGGTGGTCTAGCAATCCTAAGAACATTGGCCTTCTGAACAGGCTCCTTGCAGTTTCTGACCATATGGCCCACCTTTCCACATTTGAAACAAGCCAAGTCAGGTTTCCTTGCTCCATTTGGACACTCTGAAGAATAATGCCATTTCTAGTTGCACTTGAAATAGGTTACGTCCAACTTACTACACCTTCCCGGGTGTCTCTTCCCAGAAACCTTGCATTCTTGAATCTGAGGTCTGTTATCTTTTCCCGGTTGTCCTACTTTCTGGAAACGGTTCTTCTGGGCTCCGTTACCGGGTTTAAACTTCTGAAACTTTTGGTGTTGACCTCTACCATTCCTTCCAAACTTTCCTCTAAACTTTGAACTTCCTTGCTCTTGCTCCGAGTTGTCAAACTTTCTTTTCATTCCTTCATTTTCTCTCTTCGTAGCTTCATGCCTCCTTCTACTATCATTACCTTCTGTACCAAGGCAGCATAATTCTTGATCTCCAATAATTCCACTTGACTTCTAATCCACGGCTTAAGTCCCTGTTGGAACCTCTTAGCCTTCTTTTCCTCCGTATTTACATATTCAGGTACAAATCTAGACAGCTCCGAAAATTTAACTCCGTACTCCGCTACCGACATATCTTCTTGTCTAAGGTCCAAAAATTTCATCTCCAACTGATCTTGCATATAACTTGGCAAATATTTCTCCAGAAACATTTCAGTGAACTTCTCCCATGATAAGTCTTTTCCTTCATACAACACCTTCGAAGATTCCCACCAGAAGCTCGCTTCATCTTTAAGGTAATAACTCGCATACTGGGCTTTCTTGTCATCCTTAACTTCTGCTAGTTCGAATGCTTTTTCCATTTCTCTTAACCACGACTGTGCTTTAATCGGTTCTGGATATCCTAAGAATTCTGGGGGATGAACAGATTGAAAGTGTTTGAAGTTTCCAACTTTAGGGGCCACAGGTTGTTGCAAAAGCTGAGCAAGTCTGCTCATTATAGTGGTTTCTGGGTTTACTTCTAGGTCTTGGGTTGGAATTTCTTCTTCTTGGTGATCTGGTGAGTTGGCCATTTCTTACAAACCTGATTGAGCAATTATTTAGCAATACGATAGCATGGCATGTATAACAACATTTTATCATTGAATCTCTTTTGCGGGTTTACCCAATTTTGCACATGCAATCCTATTACTACATAATTCTCATATCAGTGTTTTTCTCATGGCACAGGATAGGGTGTTACGAAATTTTAAACACGGTTGTATGAAAACATGGTATTCAGAACATTTATGCAAATCTTTAGGGTGCACGATAGAAAACAAGATATATAATGGATTCATCAAACAAAGGGTTCATAAAAAGTCTGGTTATCACAAGTTCAGAAATAAGGTACAATAAAAGGATTAAACAGAGGAAAAACCGGAAAATACCCCCCTATCTACCCCTAACTTTTAATAACTAGTACTACTACAAGTTCCGAAATACAATACAACAAATGAAAAAGGGATCCTGGCATCTGACCAAGTATCCCAAAGCCTACCGGCGCTGAAAACAACAACTACGGGCTGAACCAACAGTCCCGCCTAACAACTAATCATCCAAAATCTCTCTCAACATGACCAACATCAAGTGAATGATCTTATGCAGCCTTTGGGCCTCAGCATCAGCATCACTAGTGGATGGTCCCTCATCTAATCTCCTTCGGGCAACCTGCTCCACTATCTTAATCTGGACTCGCCACTCATCATCCATATTTGAAGTGTTCTGCCTAGTCTCTCGAGCTAGCCTATCCACCAAAGCTCCCAACTCAGGAATACAGGAGTACATAAAGTCTCGGTCCTGGGCTAACTTGCCACCGACACTGACAGGCACAATCTTAGGCATCTCAGACTCTGGCTCAAGGGCAAGGGTCTCTGAATCTGGCCTCAAGGGTGAAATCTGCATAGGGATCTCACTACTCTCAAAAGGATCCTCCTATGGATCTGAACTAACATACACAGGCTCCTCTGGAGAGGGTGGAATGGGGTCCACTAGGGTACCTGTCAAACTAATCTCTGAATCTGAATCACAACCACTACTGGGATTCTAAGAGAAAACACAAAACATCAACCAAGAAACAACGTTAGGGTCAAATAAAGCTTTCAGCTAACTCACACCCTAACTCTAGTTGCCATTTAGCTAATACACACTTTTCATAGACTATACCTAATAGTCTAACTCAACTCTATATGAGTCGAACTCTCTCGCGATATATAAATATATACCCAAAATACCCTTTTTAATCCTAACTTGTCTCAGGGACTAGATCCTGTAGCTCTAATACCAACTTGTGACGCCCTCAATCTCGGGGTTAGAAAATGAGGACCCACACACCTCTAATCTACTAATTATATAAGCATAAACCCCGTTACCTATTAACAGGATCAAACAGGATAAAGTATGAGACAAGATTACAACTATCAATCATAAAATATAACTTACAACCCCAAATTAAAATCAAATATACATAGTCGATCCCGGCTTGGAACCGACAGATAAACTATTGTATTTTTACAACTCTCTGGCTAAGCGCTTGCTCACTCAAAAACACTACTACCTGCTCTGGCAACCGAAAGCCCTCAACACGATAGGGACCATCAGGTACGCTCTTACGAGCAGTGCGCCTAAGCCTGGCCATCTTCTTGCTTAACTGCCATGGTTAGATTAAAACAAAACATATGAGTATAAAACTCAGCAAGTAACTATAAAGCAGTTCTACAATATAAAACCCACAATATATTTTATCAATCTCAGGGCATTCTACTTTATCATATCTAGGTGGCAGATTTATATCTTTCGGGTTATAAAAGGGTTATGAAGGAAATTTTTGGGCTTTCAAGGAACAAGGCTCAAACAGGGGGAAAACCGACATTCATCTCAAAATATTAAAGGATCAAAACAGATCTTTCAAATGGAAAGCGACAATATTTTCATTATATGGAATCAATTGTATGATCAACAGAATTAAAATTAGGGTTCATGAACTATAAGCTTCACAATATCACAATCAACTCTTTTCAAAGCAATATAAACCATTTTCATTTTCAAAGAATCAATTACTGAGTAGGAAATTTCAATTCCTTTTTAAAATCAATATGGAACCCTTGATTGGACCACTTTATCTTTCATTTCATTATAATACGGGTGATCAGCCCGTATCGACCTCCATTCGGTCTTTAAGGTACCAAATGCCATAATTTCAGCCTTAAACTGGACTAGCCCCGCTAGCCTCTTACCACGACTGGACTACTCCCACTAGCCTCTTACGTCCCAATCCAATCCATCAGGAATTCGTTTGGAAAACCTTGAGTTGGAAAATAGGTTTTCTAAATTCATTTTATCATTACCAAGAATATGAAATCATTCGGACTCTTTCAAGTTGAAACTCATTCTTAGATTTAATTTCAAGAAATCAAAGTTAAGGAAAGAATCAAGGATAAGAAGGTGCAATTATATGGATCTTGAATCAATGATAACAAGGTACTTAAGTTAGAAGAATCAAAACTGTTTCGAGGATCAATAGGGAATATGGTGATCAAGGAAAGTAGCATCATTACAACGGATTTGTAAAGGTACTTATAGGGTTTATAACAGTTCATGATATGAAAAATAATTTAAACAGGAAGATAGGTTACCAAAGGGTTGAATCAATAAGCTTATCAATAATAGTTTTACAAGTTCAAAGACAGGGTATCTCAAATCAGTAACAGGGCTTCATTCTTTTAACAGTTCAATACTCTACATGGCATGAACAATATCCTCTCTATAACCATTTGCACAAGTAATTAGAGTTACTTGCTTGAATTCGCTTTCCCGAAGGTTGAACTACTGCCACCTAGTATACCTTTCCCTTTCCTAGCCTGAATGCCCTCACGCTCCGAATCTACAATCAAAACCAAAACCTTAATTAGATTCTCAACTCTCGTTCCCAGAACGATCACTTATTACGATAGCTCGACTATACTTTTGACTCGAACTATACGAATATAGCTTATATACACACATGCACATATCATATAACACGTACTTTTCTCGTAGCCTTTATAAATACTCAATAATCAACTTATACTTGCTTTAATCTCGACTATTCTTTAAATCAAACGATTCATACACCACTAAATCTTTACAACCATAACTATCACTTATAGCTTTTAAAATCAATCAACTTAGTTCCCTTTTTTTTTATTCCTTAATTCGAACCACATACTATAATCAAACAATCAAATCCATAGACATTTACATATACATACCCAATCATTCTTTCGATTATCAAAAACCAAGTTTTGATCTTTAACTCTTAGGGCCTATTCGGCCTTAATGCAAATACCAACCACAAAATCAACAAAATACTTACTTAGTTCACATAAACACATAACTCATTCAAAAACCGTTAAAGAATCATTTTCCTTTAATCAACAAAATTTGAACCATAACCATACATATATGTTTACATGCAATTCAATTTCACCTCTTAATTAAATCAAACACTCATTTTAACCACAATTTCTGAATTACACATCAAAACATCACTTAATGATTTAAACCCTAATCAAATTTTCCTAATTAATCATGCATGCATTCAGTTAGCATCAAACCAATATCTTTTAGACTCATTTTTCATTCGGCTATAGCCATAAATCACAACTCAAGAACCAAACAATGACATGCATCACTAATTTTTCTTTTAAACCAACATGCAATCTCATTTCTCACTAATTAAACATAGTTTACACCAAGATCAAGTCAAAAATCCAATTACAAGGAGTTTACTTTGGAAAGACTGTATGGCATCCCAAAAACTTATGAGCTTGAAATAGAGCAAGATGAGAGGATGGTGAAAGGAAGGAAGAAATGAGGGTCCATAGCACTGGTTGCTGAGTTAGAGAAAGAGAAAGAGATGAAGGTAGAAGCTATTGAGTCTACTTCAAAGGCCTGTGAGAACAAGGGAAAATTGTTGGTAGCTGAAGATGAAGATTATTTAAGCCAAGATGACATGGATGATATTGATGAGCATTTAGCATTCCTTTCCAGAAGATTTTCCAAGCTCAAGTTCAAAAATAACTATGGAGCAGCCAAGCCAAATATAAACATGGTGGATAAATCAAAATTCAAATGTTTCAAATGTGGCTTGGCAGGGCACTTTTCCAGTGAGTGTAGAAATTCAGATTCCAGCAAAAAGAAGTTTGAGCCTGTTGATTATAAACAGAAGTATTTTGAGTTGCTCAAGAAAAAGGAAAGGGCTTTCATTACACAGGAAAATGACTGGGCAGCTGATGATTTGGACAAAGATGAGGATGTCATCTATGTCAATCTAGCCCTTATGGCCAAGTCTGATGAAACAGAGACTAGTTCTTCAAGTAATCAGGTAATCACCACTAACCTTGCACATTTATCTAGAGCTGAGTGTAATGACGCTATTAATGACATGTCTACAGAATTATATCACTTGCGTGTTACACTTAAGTCACTCACCAAAGAAAATGCTAAAATCAAAGGAAAATAATTTGTTTTTAAGTGAGAGAAATAATGTGATAGAATCTCAGTTTATTTAATTTGAAAAATTGAGAATTGATTGTAAGATTTCTAAGGATGAATTAACTGAGTCCTTGAAGAAAGAATAGATTTTGAAGAAGCAACTTGAACGAGAACAAGAGGTGATTAAGGCATGGAAATCATCCAGAGATGTTCATGCTCAAATCACTAAAGTTCAAGGTATTGAGTCATTTTGTGATGCAGCCTGGAAAAAGAGTAAGGAGAAGCTGGAATCCAATTTGGTTGAAGAATTGCTAACAGATGTGGACTCGACGGATGATGAGAGTCATCCATCGGATAATCAAAAGAATTATCCGTCGAGTGACAAAAATCCTCATCCGTCGGCTGTAAGCAAACCTGTGAGCAAAGACAAACTTGCCAAGCTGGATGAGAAATATGGATTAGTTTCCAAAAACATTGTTCCAGGAGAATCAAGTCATATGAAGAAGGAGAAGAAAGTTAATGTTGGCCATATGTCTATCAAGCAATTGAATGACAAATTGGAGAAGATTGAGGTTAAAATAGAAGCTAAAAAGAAAAACAATAGAAATGGGAAGGTAGTGATTAACAAACATAACAACTACACACCTGATAAATATGCCCCAAGAAAAATATGTGTTAAGTGTGGTAGTGTTAATCATTTGTCTGTTAATTGCAAACTTGTCATGCCAACTCCCATATATGTACCCTCTTCTTTTCCCAACATGACTGTCATGCCTTCTATGTCTATGAATGCTATGTCTATTCAGAATATGAATGCACAATTTGCTACTATGCCATTTGCACCTAATCCTTATTATGTTGCATTTAGTATGCCTCAAATGCCATTTAGCATGTCTTACTGGAATAACATGTTTGCAAATAGCATGTATGTCCCTGTTAATCAAAGTGTGCATGATAATTCTGTTTTAATGACTAGTTTCAAAGGTCCAACTCAAATGACTAAGGATGAATCAGATATTCCCAAGTCAAATGAGATCAAACCTAAGAAACCAAAGAAGAAAGCTAACAAGGCAGGACCCAAGGAAACTTGGGTACCAAAATCAACTTGATTTGGTTTTGATGTGTGCAGGGAAACATAAATAATCTTTGGTACCTGGATAATGGTTGTTCAAGGCACATGACTGGAGATTCTACCCTGCTCACAGAGTTCAAGGAGAGAGCTGGCCCAAGTATTACCTTTGGGGATGACAGCAAGGGTTATACTGTGGGATATAGCTTGATTTCAAAAGATAATATCATCATTAAGGAGGTTGCCCTAGTGGATGGTCTCAAACATAATTTGTTGAGTATCAGCCAGCTTTGTGACAAGTGCAATTCAGTAACCTTCAACTCAGAAGCCTGTGTTGTGACAAACAAAAGGAGCAACAAAGTGGTTCTCACTGGTGTGAGAAGAGGAAATGTGAGAAGAGGAAATGTGTATCTAACTTACTTCAACTCATCAAATGCAGAATCTGTTACTTGTCTTCTCAGTAAAGCAAGTCAAGATGAAAGTTGGTTGTGCCACAAGAAGATATCCCATCTAAACTTCAAGACCATGAATGAGCTTGTCAAGAAAGAACTGGTTAGAGGCATTCCTCAAGTGAAGTTTTCTAAGGATGGACTGTGTGATGCCTTCCAAAAGGGAAAACAGATTAAATCATCATTCAGAAAGAAGCTTGATTCAACAATTGAAGAACCTTTGCAATTGCTACACATGGATTTTTTTGGACCAGTCAATGTGTTGTCCATCTCAAGGAGAAGATTTTGCCTAGTAATTGTAGATGATTTCTCAAAGTTCTCTTGGACATTGTTATGGATTAAAAACTAAGATATATAATTGCTGTATTTATTACTAAGGAACGTGAGCTTCGAGGCTCGATTTGACTGCTCTTGTGTCTCGTGATCCGATCTGCCGTAACAAGATGCCTACGTACCTTGCTGATTGCCAAGGATCAAGTCAAAAAACATAGTTCTGATTTGTAGGGTGAGGCCCCTTATATAGATGTTGGGAGTTCGTGAATTGGACTTGGTATAGGAGACTTGGTGGTCAACTCTCTGAATTAGAATGGACTTTGGAGTCCTAGGAAATAGGAAGCTGATTCCTTATCCCATGAGGTTCCTTAGAGGCCAATCTACAAGAATTTATGTCCTTATTGGGACTCTTCTCAACAGCTGAATTTTTGCTTATTAATTAATTACGAAATTAATGAATAATCAAGGTTTTGGGCCTTCTTTGTTCCATCAGGCCTGATCTGGTCCATCAGGCTTGATCAATGTGTTAACCTTTTTTGTCTGAATATCATACATCTTCTTATTGGGTCTTGCAGCCCAAATCTTGTGTAATTAATACAATATTAACTACGTAATCATGATTTATTTATTCCCTATCATTTGCCCCCCAACTTTCGGGAAACAGTGACTAGGTTTCGTAGAAGTTAAGTTCATTCGTTCCCTTACAGGGTATCATTTTTGCGTAAAGTGTGGAGTGACATACACATTTACAATGATTTTCTTTTATTCAGGAATTATTTCAATTTTCAGGAATTTTTCCCTTAATTCTGGTATTTTTCCTTAATTTACAGGAATTTTTCCTTTAATTCTGGGATTTTTCCTTAATTTCCAGGAATTTTTCCCTTTATTCTGGGATTTTTTCCTTAATTTTCAAGAATTTTTCCCTTTATTCTGAGATTTTTCCTTAATTTCCAGGAATTTTCCCTTAATTCTGGGATTTTTCCTTAATTTTTCTGAAAATATTCAGAATATAAAATTCTTTTTCAGAAAACATATTTTTTCCTTCTTTTTTCCTCCCTCTTTTTTTTTCTTTTCTTTTTTTTACACCTGGTTCAACAAGGAATCATGTTCGACTAGGATCCTGGTCGAATTAGCCTCTAGTGTGCCCTGGTCGACAGGATTTCGAGGAGGGTGCATTCGACCTCAATTCCTGGCCGAAATTTTTTGCCTTGTATTTTTTTCGAGAAGAAGATTTTCAACTAGGATTTTTCTTCCCTTTCGGTCAGGATTCCCTGTTTCTGACCGAATTATCCTTCTTTTGGTTGTCCAGGTCGACAGAATTTCGACCTCAATAATTTTGATCAGGATTCCTTTCTATTTCCTGGTCGAATGGATCTTAATTCTGGTCGAATTAAGCCTATTTTTCAGCCCTAGTCGACAGGGTTTCGACCTCGGGTATTTCGATCAGGAATATGATATAAATTCTGGTCGAACTGGGTCAAGAGTATAATTTTTTTGACATATATTTTTGTAATTTTCATATATTTGGATTTGGGCCACAAGTCTGGGCTGGAATCTTTTGGGCCAACCTCTTTTTGGGCTTGTTTCAGCAGCCCTCTTTTTTCTGGGCTTCGATAAACAAAATTTTGGGCCCATTTTTCTAGGTTTTGCACTTGGCACATTGGTTTAACTGGGCTTCTTTGGTCCATTTTAAATTGGGCTTTTTTCTAGGCTTTATTATTCAAGTCCCATTTAAACTTGGGTTGGGCCTTAACTCTCAAGCCCAATTTCCAGAATATTCTGGAATTTCTAGACTATTCCAGATTTTGCCATAATTTTCCAAAAATTTTCTAAAATTTTCTGGAACATTCCAGATTCTTCCATTTTTGGGCCCAAATGGGCTTTTTTGAGGCCCAATTTGCCCTACCAAGGCCTTACCAATTTTCACACTTCTCATTTCATTTCTTCCAACTCCCAAACACTCTCCTCTTCTTCCTCCTTCCTCATTTTAGAAAATTTCCGGCCAAGTTCCTTTCAAGGTTTTCAAGTCTTTCCAAGCTTTTCATTGATGGCTGACAAGAATTCCGAGAGAGCGGCCAAGATAGCCTCGGCTTCAAAACGAGGTAAGGATATCGAGATTCTTCATACATGTCTTTGATCGATATAATTAACACCAGGGGGATGAATATCCCTCCACTGCACATCTCGACTCTTTTAATCATTGTAACACTTGGCACAACATAGATTTCGATAAATTAAATGCACGTTATAACGTTCTTCCTCCTCTTAGATTAGTTCCAGTTTCGGGTGGCGATCGTTCTTGCCACTGGAAACCTAATACCCTTTTTATTTACACAGATGCCCTTAATGTTGGGCTTAAGTTTCCTTTTCATCCCTTCATTCCTCACCTTCTAGCTGATTTACAAATAAACCCATGTCAGCTTCCTCCAAACGCTTGGAGGAACATTTTATGTTTTATAGTTTGCTGCCTTAGGGAAGGTTTTCCCCTCTCTGTAGCTGTTTTTAGGAAGGTTTTTCAGTGTTATAACAGTTCTTCCAGTATTTGTGGTTGGGTCTATGTTAAGCAAAGGCCCAAATGTAAGCATATCTTTAACAGTGCCTCCATTCCCGATAACAACCAAAATTGGAGAAATAGTTTCGTTGGGTTATGTTGGGAGAATGGCAACTGGGGCACACTCTTCAGATCTTCCTTCGGGAAGGTTAGTGATGGTAGCCTCAAATCCATTCACTTAACTCCCGAGGAAACTATTATTTATAATGAGCTTACTCGGGATGACGGCACTACTACCAGCTGGACTCTCTTAGAGGAGTTCTCCCTCATTCATGTGGGACTATCTTCTGTTTCTCAACAGGGTTTTTTTCTTCCCTTCTCAATTTTATTTCATTTGATGCATTATTGACACCACTTATTTTGTTTTTTATCTTGTTTTGCAGCTGCTAAGGAGATCAACGAGGATAATGTGCCTCCCATTGAAGAGACTTCCAGGATGAAGAAAGCTCGGCTCGTAGGCCAAGACACTCGAGGAAAGGCCACGGAGCCTATCTTCTTAAGGAAGCACAAGAAGCCCATGGGGGAGGCTTCAGCTGAGGGAGCCGAAGCTCCTAGTGCTCCTATTACTGTTGCTACTCCTGCTGCTCCTGCTACATGCGCTTTCCAGCCTCTCTGCTAAGGGCATACCGTGGTTGGATCCACGAAGCATGCTTTGGATTGGTCCAACCATGGCGTGACTCCCAAAGACTTCACGGACGTGGTGGCTACTCTTGATCTTGAGGGGATCAAGCTCATGGGAGCTCAATCCTTAGCCTCGGTATGATTATTTCTTGGAATTTATCCTTTTTACTTGTAGCATTTACTTGCCTTATATCTTTGTTTATTGTTTCATTTCAGTCTAACACCTATTTTCAAGGCGCTGTGAGGCAAGCCGAGTCATGGAAGAGGGCTTCTGACAAGGCCGATAATGCCCTCAGGAGGCAGCAGAAGAAGTATGTTGCTCTAGATAAGAAGTTCAAGCATAAGGAGGAAGAGCTCGGGGAGTCTAATGTCGAGCTGGTAGTGCTTCAGGCTGAGAAAGATAAGGCTATAGATATCTATCTGGACTCGGAGGAGTTTGCCCAGTCCATGAGGATAAGGGATGACTCAGTCTTTCCCGAGTTTTTTAGGACTGGTTGGGACACGACCCTTGGGACCGTGAACGAGGCTTTCCTGATATTAACCCGGCGGACTATGTCTGCCCTGATGACGAGGCTTTGCTGCAAAGGTTTCGCACTCGAGTAGTTGTCTCGGATCACGTCCCTCAGGACCCGCTTCTTCCTCCTCCTGAGTCTTCTTCCACGCCTGCTGAGGATGACGGCTCTTCCTCCTCCTCCGAGATGACAGAGACTTCTAGCGAGAGCGGAGGGGATGACGATATGGATGCCGAGGGCACCTTAGCTCCTTAGAGCTTTTCCAACCCTGCGTGGTTTATTTACTTTATCTTATTTTCGAGACTTTATTTATCAAAATCTTGTAATATTTATTTGATCTATTTTATTTATCAGATTTTATGCTTGCATTTCACGCATTTAGTTTACTTGACTTGCCATAGAGATTTCAGATATATTTCGAAAAACTTTCTGAATTTCATAAGTCATTGGGATTCATCCCTTACACAAATATTAATAAACTTCAAAATAAAGCTAAAACATGTAAATCCTAAGCAAGCAAAGCTTCAAGGTGCTTTTCAACCTACTTGTCACCTTGACAAGTGAGCATCATGTTCAACTGCTTCACACATAATAAACCTTCAGGTTTTGTGCATGCCAAGTTCTCGGGACTTCAAAATCATCCATAGTCTCCAGTTTATAGGTTCCTCTACCTTGTTCACTCTTGATCTTGTATGGCCCTTCCCAATTTGGGGCAAGCTTCCCTTTCTGTCCTACACCGAAAGCTTCTATCTTCCACAAGACTAAGTCACCTTGTTTAAAAAACCTTTCTTTAGTCCTTAGGTTGTAGTAGAATGAAGCCTTTTTCTGATATTCCACTATCTTCGCATGTGCCTCATCTCGCACTTCATCAATTAAATCCAGGGCTAACCTTTGCCCTTCCTCATTCTCCTTTGCATTGAAATCTTAAATCCTGGGAAAGGAATGTGATATCTCCACGGAAACAACTGCTTCTGCCCCATATGCTAACATGAAGGGAGTTGCTCCAGTCGTGACTTTACAGGTAGTCCTATAGGCCCATAGTATTGGGAGTATCTCATCCACCCAATTATTTCTCGATTTCTTGATCCTCTTCTTTAGTCCATCCAGGATTATTCGATTCGCTACTTCTACTTGCCCATTGCCTTGCGGGTGAGCCACAGAGGTGAACCGTAACTCAATTTCATTTTCTTCACAATACTTCTTGAATTCCTCATTTTTGAATTGTGTTTCATTGTCAGTGACTAGGATGCGGGGAATTCCATACCGGCACATGATATTTTCCCACAGGAATTGTGCAGCCTGCTTAGTTATGATTTTGGCCAAGGGTTTGGCTTCAATCCACTTAGTGAAATAATCAATGGTTACAATTAGGAACTTCCTTTGTGTCGTGGCCATGGGGAAAGGCCCAAGAATATCCATTCCCCGCATAGAAAAGGGGATGGGTGAGTTGATAGAGGTCAGCATCTCGGGGGGTTGTCTAACGACCGGTGCATGCTTCTGATAGCGGTCACACTTCTTCACATATTCTTTGGCATCAGCCATTATTTCCGGCCAATAAAAGCCTAACCGGGTTATCTTATGAGCTAAGGCCCTGCCCCCCAAGTGTTGCCCACAAATACCTTCATGTACTTCTTCAAGAGCCAAGCGTGCCTCATCAGGCCTGAGACACCTTAAGTAAGGAACCATGAAAGATCTTTAATACGGAATCCCATTTATCAAAGAGTACCTTAGTGCTCGAATAGCTAACTTCCATGCTTCAGTAGCATTGTTTGGCAACCAACCGGTTTGAATATGGGCTTTAATGGGATCTGTCCATGACGTCCCCAGGCCTATAGGAGCTACAAGCTTAACATCGATGCTTCGTGTCTTCAAAACACGGAAGTATACACTTCCTGAACTTTTTTCTATCTCAGATGAAGCAAACTTTGATAATGCATCTGCCTTAGCATTTTCCTCCCTTGGAATATGCTCAACATGGCACTCATCGAATTGGGTCATCACAGCCCTTACTAGGCGGACATACTTAGCCATCGTATCTTCCCTTGCCTCAAACTCTCCCTTTACCTGGGATACAACCAGCTTCGAATCTCCACGGACTTTTAAGTTCCTGACTCTAAGTGTCCCTGTTAGGCCGAGGCCAGCTATCAGAGCTTCATATTCTGCCTCATTGTTTGTGGTCGAGAAATCTAACTTCATGGCATACTCAATCAAGAACCCATCAGGGCATTCTAAAACCAAACCTGCTCCACTTGAATTTATTTTTGATGCCCCATCAAAATAGAGAACCCAATATTCTTTCTCCGTATCATCCTTCTCTTTGTCTTGAGGTATGGTATCTTCCTGCCCCCGACTTCTTGGTTGGGTATGGTACATTCCACCACGAAGTCAGCTAATGCCTGGGCTTTTATTGACGTCTGTGGCTTATACTTGATATCGAACTCTCCCAGCTCTATTGCCCATTTGATCAACCTCCCACTAGCCTTGGGATTATGAATGATATTTCTCAGGGGCTGATTTGTTAGCACCTCAATTTGATGAGCTTGAAAGTAAGGACGTAACTTTCTTGAAGCCATCACCAAGGCTAGAGCAAATTTCTCAATAGTTGAATAATTCAACTCAGCACCATGCAGAATTTTGCTGACATAGTATACGGGTTTCTGGATTTTCAGTTCCTCCTTAACCAATACAGCGCTCAAGGAACTCTCTGAAACGGCTAAGTACAAGTATAAACTTCATTCAAAGCTGGCTTGGCCAACAACGGGGCCTGGGCCATATATTTCTTTAATTCCTCAAATGCCTTCTGGTTTTCCTCACTCCATACAAAGTCCTTAATGTTCTTTAGTGACTTAAAGAATGACAAGCACTTGTCTCCTAACTTGGAGATGAATCGTCCCAGCGCAGCAACCCTTCCTGTGAGCTTCTGAACATCCTTGACTGTTTTTGGTGTTCCATGTCCAGGATTGCCTTTATTTTATCGGGGTCGGCCTCGATCCCTCTCTTGGAGACCATCAATCCCAAACATTTTCCAGATCATACTCCGAAAGCACACTTTGTAGGATTTAACATCATCTTGTGGTACCTCAGGACCTCAAAAGCTTCCCTCAAATGGGTTATATGATCAGTCTTTACTAGACTCTTGACTAACATGTCATCAACATAGACTTCCATAGTCTTGCCAATAAGATCCTTAAAAATTTTATTACCAACCTTTGATAGGTGGCTCCTGCATTCTTAAGACCAAATGCCATAACAAGATAACAATAAACACCAAAGTCAGTGATGAATGATACCTTTAGAATGTCATCCTTGTGCATCTTAATCTGATTGTATCCACTAAATCCATCCATGAAGCTCAGCATCTCATGCCCAACAGTGGCATCTATCAAAGTATCAATCCTTGGCAACGGAAAACAGTCCTTAGGGCATGCATCATTCAGATCAGTGAAGTCTATACACATCCTCCATTTTCCATTGGCCTTCTTCATCATTACAGGGTTTGCTAACCATTCAGGAAACTGTATCTCCTCAATAAAACCGGCCTCTAAGAGCTTCTCAACCTCCTGTTTTATAGCTTCTTGCCTTTCTGAAGCAAAGTTTCTTTTCTTTTGCTTTACTTTCTTCCGATTTAGGTCCATGTTTAACTTATGAGTAATCAGATCTGGGTCTATGCCTGGCATATCAGCTGCTGACCATGCAAACACATCACTATTTTCTTGCAAAAATCTCACCAACTTCCCTCTAAGGGGCTCCTTGAGTGTGGCTCCAATGAAAGTCATCCTCTCAGGATTCTCGGGGGCTAAAGAAATCAAAACCAAGTCTTCCGCTGGTTTTCCTCTTTTCTCATCATTCTCTCAGATATCCATATCTTCAATTGGAAGAATCTGCCCCACAACTCCATCTGCCCTCAAAGAGGCTACATAATAGCTTCTAGCCATTTTTTGATCTCCTCTCTCTTCTCCAATCCCATTCCGGGTGGGAAACTTCATACTTGAATGGTAGGAAGAAAGGACTGCCTTGAAGGCATGTATCCCTGTTCTCCCCATGATAGCATTATAAGTTGAACTAGCCTTTACCACTACAAAGTTCAACATCTGCGTTGCTTGCCTTGGTTCCTGACCTATGGTGGTTGGCAACTTGATTATCCCTTCCACGGGGCACTCTACTCCCGCAAATCCATATATCGGCATGTCGGTTGGGGTCAATTGGGAGTCAGTATATCCCTTCCTTAGAAAGGCGTCATGGAGCAAGATATTTACTGAAGCACCATTATCCACAAGGACTCTCTTGACCGGGCTATTTCCTATTATCGTTATTATGACTAGCGGGTCGTCATGAGGAAATTTTACACCCTCTAGGTCAGAATCATCAAAAGCCAATGTCACTTCTGTCCTGGCCCTCTTCGGATCCTACGATCTTCAAAGTTCTTTCTTCCATTGTTATTCCTATCCCCTCCTTCTCCAGTATATTTGTTCAATCTTCCTTTTCGAATGAGGAACTCAATTTCATCTTTCAGCTGTCTATACTCATCGGTGTCATGACCAACATCTTTGTGAAATCTGCAATACTTGCTCTTATCTAGCTTGGCAGGATCAGCCTTTAAGGGCTTAGGCCAACGAATATCTCGTTCTTTCTCAATTTCCATCAAGATCTGGCTTCTAGGAGCGTTCAGCTTAGCGTATTCAGTGAACTTTTGCCCAGGTCCTCCCTTCTTGGGGGTTGAATCAGGGTTTTGCTCAGTTCTAGGATACTTGTCCTTAGCAATATATTCCAAGTCAGTTTTCCGCTTCTTGCCTCCAGTGGGCTCATTACTCACTACGGTCTTCCTCATGCTCTCTTCCACCTTTATGTACTTCCCTGCCCTATCCTGGAGCTGCAACATGCTTTCAGGGGGGCATTTGGCCAAGGACAACTTGAGAAAGTCATCCCTAGTTTCTTGTTGCAGTGCTATCATTGTGACCTTATCATCAAGGTCCGGGACTTTTAAAGCTTCCTTCGTAAAACGATTCAAGTAGTCTCTTAAGGATTCCTTCGCTCCCTGCACAATGCTCATGAGGGATGCTGAACTCTTCTCATGCACTCTCCCACTGATGAACTGTTTAATGAAAGCCTGACTTAATTCTCTGAACGACCCAATAGAGTTTGGGGGCAAACGACTATACCACCTTTGAGCCATACCCTGCAGGGTTTGAGGAAAGGCCCGACACTTAATAGCAACATTCACGGGCTGCAATAGCAGTGCATTAGAGAATGTCCTAACATGATTAGCGGGATCTCCCGTGCCATCATAAGCTTTGATGGTTGGCATCTTGAACTTCCTTGAGATATGGGCATTCATTATTTCTTCAGTGAAGGGCGGAGTAGGATCATCAGGATCTCCAAGGGGAAGAAGGTTGCTTGGATCATCGCTTGGGACAACAGCCCTTCTCTGTACTGGACCATCCAGGTCTATGACAGGAGGAGGATTTCTCCCCCTAGGAGGTACTGGGGGTCTGGTGGTCTGGTGCTATCTCAGCCCCGTGAGCCCTGATCCTTTCTTGTACTTCTTGGGGATTCCTCCCTTGGGTGCTTTAAGGACGTTGGCTACCATCAGCCATCGGCTCTTTTCCAGCACGTCTCCTTCTTGGGGCTACTTCATCATCCGAAGATTCAGAGTCTCTCTCTGTGTAAGGACCAGAAAATTCCTGATCCTCAGGGATAGGAGCCAAACCTCGTATGTATGGGGGTGATCGCCCTCGTGCTTCACTTCGTCCAGCATGTCCACTTCCACCAACCTCGGGGTAAAGGGGTATCCCATAAGGGGGGTTAGTAGTCACAACAGTTGAATATTCGTACCTGATAGGTCGAGAATTCACAGGTGCGTGTAGTTGTTGAACTTAGGGATTCGTACCTTGGATAGCCGAGGGAGTCGTCCCTTGTGGCTAAGGTTGAGTTTCCCCTATCTGGGCTTCTCCTTGGGTGGCTGCATAAGTTGAATAAGGAGGTATCTCCACCGTTGACGAAATCACTTGGGTTATCCCCAATGGTGTTCCTTCCTCAAGAGCTCTAATTGTTCTCCGTGTTCTCGCCATGGTTATTGTTGTTCTTTCCCACAGACGGCGCCAAATATTATGGATTAAAAACTAAGATATATAATTACTGTATTTATTACTAAGGAACGTGAGCTTCGAGGCTCGATTTGACTGCTCTTGTGTCTCGTGACCCGATCTGCCTTAACCAGATGCCTACGTACCTTGCTGATTTCCAATGATCAAGTCAAAAAACGTAGTTCTGATTTGTGGGGTGAGGCCCCTTATATAGATGTTGGGAGTCCTTGAATTGGACTTGGTATAGGAGACTTAGTGGTCAAGTCTCTGAATTAGAATGGACTTTGGAGTACTAGGAAGTAGGAAGCTGATTCCTTATCCCATGAGGTTTCTTGGAGGCCAATCTACAAGGATTTATGTCCTTATTGGGACTCTTCTCAACAGCTGATTTTTCCCTTATTAATTAATTACGAAATTAATTAATAATCAGGGTTTTGGGCATTCTTTGTTCCATCAGGCCTGATCTGGTCCATCAGGCCTGATCAATGTGTTAACCTTTTTGGTTTGAATATTATACATCTTCTTATTGGGCCTTGCATCCCAAATCTTGTGTAATTAATACAACATTAATTACGTAATCATGATTTACTTATTCCCTATCAGACATATTTTCTAAAGTCTAAAGATGAGGCTAGTGACATCATCATCAATCACATAAGGCAAGTAAACAATCATCCTGATTTTAAAGTAAGGAGAATCATGAGTGACAATGGAACTGAGTTCAAGAATTTTGTGAAGAGAATGGTATAATGCATGAATTTTCTGCAGATCTCTTATTGAAGCTGCAAGGATAATGCTTGAAGAATTAAAATTACCAACATATTTCTGGGCTAAAGCTGTGAACACTGCCTGTTACACTCAGAATATTTCTTTGGTAAATCAAGCAAAATTCATGACACCATATCAATTGTTCAAGAACAAGAAACCAACTCTAAATTTTCTTTATATCTTTGGCTGCAAATTTTATATCTTGAGAAATCAGACTGATCAACATGGGAAGTTTGATGCTAAAGTAGATGAAGGAATTTTTATTGGATATGCTGTGGGAGAAGTATATAGAGTCTACAATCTTAGAACCAACATTGTTATGGAATCAATACATGTTGTGTTTGATGATAAAAAGATTGAAGGACTGCAAGATGAAGATTCTCATGAAAGTCTCAAATATGATAATGTGGAGATGGTTAGTGATGATAGTGATGATGAACGTGATCAGGAAATAATGGAAAAGGATAATATAGAAAAATCTACTACTAATGAAGCACAAAATTCAACATCTGTCGAGTTGCAAAATGCTTCATCCGTCGGGAGACAATCTTCTTTATATGTCGGGAGACAATCAGCCTCATCCATTGGAACACAAAGTACACCATCCGTTGGGTCATTAAGAGAAGCTGAAAGTCAGAATAGATCACTAACAGAATATTCCCCTTTCTCAAGTCAAAGATTCACAAACTCAGGGGGAGTTTCTAATAATCAAAACTCAGTCACACATCAAGACAACAATGAGGCCTCTTCATCTAGAGCTAATCTACCTCAATAAAGGAAATGGACAAAAGATCACCCCTTTGAGCTTATCATTGGTGATGTATCTTGTAGAGTTCAAACAAGGAGAGCAACTCAAGAAGAATGTCTATATAGCAGCTTCCTATCTAAGGAAGAACCAAAGAAGGTAGAAGAAGCTTTGTTGGATCCTGATTGGATTTTAGCTATGCAGGAGGAGCTAAACCAATTTGAAAGGAATAAAGTATGGAAGCTGTTACCCAAGCCTAAGGGAAAGAATCCAATTGACACCAAATGGGTATTCAGAAACAAGATGGATGAGAATGGCATAGTAGTAAGGAACAAAGCTAGATTGGTTGCTAAAGGCTATTGTCAATAAGAAGGAATAGATTTTGATGAAACTTTTGCTCCTGTTGCAAGACTTGAAGCCATCAGAATTTTCTTAGCCTATGCAGCTTATGCCAATTTTAAGGTCTATAAAATGGATGTCAAAAGTGCTTTTCTGAAATGATATTTAGAGGAAGTAGTCTATGTTAGTCAGCCTCCTGGTTTTGAAGATCCAAATTTCCCAAATCATGTCTACTATCTTTTGAAAGCACTTTATGGACTGAAGCAAGCACCTTGAGCCTGGTATGACACTTTATCAAATTTACTTTTGGAAAATCACTTCCCAAGAGGTCCAGTTGATAAAACTTTATTCTTTCGAAATGTTAATGGCCCCAGTATACTTGTTCAAATTTATGTACATGATATTATATTTGGCTCTACAGATGAAAAACTTTGCAAAAAGTTTGCCAAATTGATGCAAAGTAAGTATGAAATGAGCATGATGGGAGAACTAACTTATTTTTTTGGTTTGCAAGTTAAGTAAGTTAGTGATGGAATATTCATTAGTCAGACTTAATACATTCATGATCTTTTAAAGAAGTTTGATCTAATGGACTGCTCTGCAAAAACTCCCATGGCCACTGCAACTAAGCTTGAATTAAACACTACTAAAAAGTCTATGGATATTTCAGGTTATGGGGGCATGGTTAGTTCACTTCTGTACTTAATAGTCAGTAGGCCAGATATAATGTTTGATACTTATCTTTGTGCTAGATTTCAGGCTGATCCTAGAGAATCTCATTTAGTAGCTATCAAGAGAATTTTCAGATATATCAAGGGAACACCAAAACTTGGTATTTGGTACCCTAGAGATTCTGGTTTTGATCTAATTGGTTATTTAGATGCAGATTATGCATGTTGTAAAATAGACAGAAAACATACAACAGGAACCTGTCAATTTCTAGGGAACAAGCTTGTGTCCTGGTTCAGTAAAAAGAAAAATTCAGTTTCTACTTCTACAGCTGAAGCTGAATATATTGTTGATGGTAGTTGCTGTGCACAGATTTTGTGGATGAAAAACCAATTGTTGGACTATGGTCTACAAGTGGATAGGATTCCTATTTTCGGTCATAACACAAGTGCAATTGCCATCACTGAAAATCCAGTACAACATTCAAGAACAATGCACATAGACATCATGTACCACTTCATAAGGGAACATGTGATGAATGGTACTGTGGAACTGCATTTTGTTCCAAGTGAAAAATAGCTTGCTGGCATATTTACCAAGCCACTTGATGAATCCAACTTTTCAAGGTTGGTAAGTGAGTTAGGTATGCTCAATTATTCTTGAATTATTTCAGATATTTTGCAAGTTGTTATGTAGCCAGAAATTTAATTGATTTTTCTGTGTTGGATCATTATCCATCGAGTTTGATCATCCGTCGGAATATAATTTATCAATTAAAATCAATCATTTTTCTAGAATATTTTATAACTCGACGGATAAATGATTTATCCTCATCCGTCGAATTGTCTCAATCTTAGCCGTTAAAACTCTGAACATTATCCATCAAGTATACTTACAGCTTGTAAGCATGACATGACGGATAAGTGACATAATTTTTACAGTTTATTAAATTTTTTTAAACGTCTATTTTGGGAAATTTTTATTGGTCACTTTATTTTGCTTTATTATTTTTGTCAGTTTATTGCTGAGATTGTATAAAAGCTCAATTCATTTTTAATCTTTTCTTTTATCATTCTCAAGAGTCAATTGATCTAAGTTTTTCTTCTCAAAAGCAAATTCTCTCTGTGCAAACTTTCAAATCTTTAACAATGGTGACTACTTCTCAGCTTTAGTAAACAAGGAGATTCAACAGTCTGGTGACTACCACAAAATGATGGATTTTGTGAAGAACTGCAAACTCAACTATGCCATGCTGGAATCACCCACCATTTACTGTGAGGTTGTAGAGGAAATGTGGACAACTTTAGTGTACAACTCAACAGACAAGACCATCAATTTCACTCTAAAAGGTAAGCAATTTTGCATAAATATTGATATTGTCAAAGCATGCTTTAAAATCCCTAATAGCAATGTTACTACTCCACACACATACACTGATATTGTTAATATGCTTAACTCTATGGGATATGCACTCACTACCTCTAAGTTAAGTGAAATTAGAAGTTTGGGTCTTAGGAAAGAATGAAATTATCTATGTGATGTAGTAACTAAAGTGTTTTCTGGTAAAATTAGCAATTTTGATTCTATCAATATATATGCTTAACATGCTTTACATGCTAGTTACTGATAAGTATTTCAATTTCAGTGATTTGGTTTTGTTTGAGTTAGTCTTTAAGTTAGGAGAACTTAATAAGAGAGGTAGAAGTGTCTATTATGCTAGATTCTTTATGATGTTTGCTAACCATCTTATTGAGAATATTGTGATTGAGAACCCAACCAACAAGCTGAATTGTTGGGTTCAAGAAAGAAGGATTATAGCAGATTTAAATAGAGTAAATCATCACAAGGAGGTGCCCTTATACTATTTTCCAGTAATTGAGGGACCTCAGGTAAGTGAGGTAATTTCTTATGTATCTACTCTTCCAACCTCACACATTTCTTTGCCTTCTAGTGTAGCTATAGCATCTGTGCCAATGACCAAACAAATGCCTACCCAAGCTACCAAAACTAAATTCCAAAATTCAAAACTAAGAAAGCCCCCTCTGATTTCTTTCAAATGAAATCAGTTGTAAAATCTACTAAACCTAAAGCGGGGAGTGTGAAGGAGGGTGAAAAAGGTGAGTGACAGGGTGAAAATCAAAGAAGCCCTAAGAATAAGGTTGGAGAGGTGAGTGTTTCCCAGCCTAGCCACACTGCAGTTTCTCAACAAACTGCAGTGCTTAAAAAGGACTTAATCTCATTACTAGTTACATCCTCCCAAAAGGATGTGACTATTGAACAAATCTCTTAGCCAAGAGCACAGGCCAAGAGGGTAAGGGACACAAGCTCACCCCAAACCTATATTAGAAAGAAGAAACCAAAATCCTTGGGGATGCACAGGGCACACACTTAGTGTAAACTGGTGCTAAAGACCCAGTCACTGCACCTTCTCAAAGTCAGGTTGATGTGGCTCCAATAAATGTGGAGTCATAGCCAAAATCTCTCACAATTGAAGTACTTGATACACCAAATTCTCCCACACACTCACTGCCTGTTGACATGATCAATACATCACTTCCAAATTCTCCATATTTAACTCTCTTGGAGAATCCAAAAATCCAAGTAAGTGTGCATCATCTTTTAGATGATTTGTTGGCTCATTTACCATTCCTTTCTGAGACTGTTGAGACATCTATGCCAAAATTTTCATCAATCTACACAGAGTCTACAATAGTCTCCACTCCAAACTCTTTCATTTCTACTATCTCGATGGATATTCATCATCTGTCGAGTAGTAATTGTATCCCGACGGATAAGCCTAACAGCAGTCATCTGTCGGATAGCCATACTACTAACCCGAGGGATATTCATCATCCATCGGGTGCCTTTGCACAACTTTAAATTTCTTCAATTCTTACAAGTGCAGAAGACTTAGTAGTAGTGCAATCACTCTGAGGACTGAGGGATGGGAGTGATTTGAGTGAGAGTCTAGGTTGCTCCCAAGAAAAAGGATAGGAAAAGAGTGAACAAATGCAGTCCATTTCTTCAGGACTGGAAAAAGTGAGTGAGAGGAGTCCCACATTAGATGGTGAAGGTGAGGGTATGAGGGTGGGAAGCCAAGGGGAGCCCTTGATGTAAAAAGAGAGAGAAATTGAGAGAAATGCAGGTACAGGAAGAATAAGGTTGGATATCATTGCTAGTGAGTCAATGAAGGCCAATGATGCAGACATTGAGAGACTATCTCAGCATAATCAAGCTGTTATAAGTTCCATCTCTTTGGATGCTAAGGCATTTACTCATCTTGTTCCAGCATATCAAATTATGGTTGGACAGGACAATACAAATGTAGAAAGAATACTGAAATTGATGCACACCACCCAGTCAATACAAAGAGCTAAGGATGCCATCATAGCTATGCCACCTAGATGTGATGATGATGTTGACTATGGGACTGGGAAATCTGTTGATTTCTTTGGTGATGCAAGTGAAGAGGGGTCACTGGACATAGGGGGAGAAGTAGGCCCTAGTTCCAGATCTGGTATGCCATCTTGGGTATTTTCAAAGCAATATGATGAACACTATTTCAAGACCACCATCATTCAACTTATAAGTCAGACACACTCTGCTCTATAATCCACAATAAATGCCAGCACCAAGAAGCTCCTACAAACACACCTGACCTCTCTGCAGTTACAACAAATCCAAGGTTTTTAACACAATCAGGATGTCACTTCTATCAAGACTGAGATTGATCAAATGAAAAACGATATTTCTGAAAGGTTGGATTTTAAACTTCCAGAAGCTACAATGCTTGATATTAAAAGACAACTCAGGAAGAATTCTGATCTTGCCACAAAGATAGATTCCTTTGATACCAGAATGACTGCAATGGAAGCTTATCTAACAGCTATACATCTACATCAAGCTCAGCAAACTCAACTGCTACAACAACTAGTGGTTGCACAATCTTCATCCTCCACTCTACTTGATGATAACAAAAAAGGGGAGAAAAGCTCAAGTAAGGGTGAGGGGGAGAAAGGCTCAAGTAAGGGGGAGCTACAGCTAAACATACAAGTCAGCTAAGTGATTGTGCCTACAATTGCTTTCCTAAAGCCACCGGTGTTGAATATCATTGATCTGATCCAAATAGCAGCTGAAAAGCTTGAGTCAAAGTCAAATCCTAAGATGCTTGATGTTACAGCTATAGAGAAGGAACTAGAAGAAAAATGGAGAAAGATAGATGCAAATATACAACAAAAACTTGGGCCAATTCAGAAACCAGATAAAGTCTTCAGTCATCACTCTCAAGTCATGAAAATCTCTGTGAATGACATAAGTATGAACTATCTGGAAAAGGGTCAAACTTCCTGCATAAAATTTCCAAAAGCAAATGGCATCATGAAGCCTAAAATAAACTACTCCAAGTTCTCAGACAAAAATCCTATGGATATTGTGTATGAGACACATAGGCCAGATGAGAAGAAGATGTTGGCTAGGTCAATTGCATTTTACAAGGATCCAACAGATTCATCAGTTAAAAAGAGAATTGCAAAGATCTACAGAATTGGTAAAGAGATATGTGTTCTGGCTGGACACCCTCAGTTTGTAGAAGCCAAAAGGGAAGAGAAAGAGAGAATAAGGCAAGAAAAGAAGCAAGCTGCATTAGATGCTAAGAAGCTCAAACAAAAGAAGGAGCAAGCTGCTATCTTAGCCAAACTTCAGGCTGTGAAGACTTTAACTGAGATCTCTGCACAACCATCTGTGATTGCTGAACCTCAAGATCAGAACATGCAACAGGAACCACAACTGAAAAGAAAATTTAGATACCAGCTCCACTCCAAGAGAAAACTAGACTTTAATGATGAGGAAAAGGAAGACCAAATTCCCAAAAAGCCTACAACTACAACTCAGGCATCAAAACCCTCTGTGGTATTTGAAGAATTCAAAGTGCTGGATCCAACAAAGAATATTCATGGTGAGCCCATAATTCCTAAGGATGAGCCAGTAGACTGGGATAGTCTACCAATTCCTGAGCTAAACTTTCCTATCTTCAAAAAGCCAAAGAAGATAAAGATAAGAGCAAACAAGAAAGTGAAGCATGTGATTCTCAAATCCAAGACCCCAATCAAAGCTAAATCTACAGTCAATGAGGGAGACATATTGTACATCTGTGACATCAAGGAGTGTTCTGACATAAACCTTTACTTAGATGAATTGGATGAAGTTAGAGGAATTGATGCTCATAGACATCTCCCTGAAAGGCTAGTATTAAAATACAAGGGAATAAGAGAGATCATATGGTCACTTCACAGGATTCTTCTAGAACGTCAGTCTGTTTTGATAAAGATCTACTCTTCTTTCAAAAAGAACTTTGGGTACAATATGACTGCAAGAAGACTAGTTCTAAAGAAGATTGAGGAGCTGAGGAGTACTAGAGCCAAAGATGTACTTCCAAAAACTCTATATATTCCCTTTACAGGAAAGAGAGTGCATCTGAGGCCCTAGTGGCTGATGGAATTCAGGGATGAAAAAGGATTTAGAAGATTCTTTATCTACTATTTTTTAATCTGTATTTTTAGAGTGTTTTGTTATCATCAAGTTTCTCTGAATTTATTGCAACAATTCCAGTAGACATAAATTGAGGGAGATTGTTAGGAATATGTTATGTACTTGATGATAAGCTAAATAAAACACCTTAGTAGATTTAACTTAGTGAATTTTATAGCACCCGACGGATGATAAATTATAGTCCCAACTGATGATTCAATATAGTCCCGATGGATGACTAATTGATATCCACCGAGTGAGTAGCTTATGTAATAATAAGTAATGTATCATATTTCTGCAAACAACTTTGTGTAGATTCTGTAGTAGCATATGAGTCATGTTGACTACTAGTAGATATGCAGAATAGGTTGATTAATTGTAAATATTAGATGTCTTGTAATTCTGCATAAATGAAATTGAGTCAAGTGTCAAATAGCTACCCGACAGATGATCAACAAAGCTACCCGACGGATGATCAACAAGGCTACCCGACGGATAACAAGCATGTACCCGGTGGATGATCAATTCAAATATCTGTTGACAGTGATAACACAGTCACATGCGTTGGATGTTTGTAAAAGGAATGTGGTAGCCTGTTTAGCAGGGTTTTAAGAACAATGAAGCATTACAATTTCCATGCTATTATGAAGATATTCAAAGATGCTGGAATAGAGTAGTGAAGCAGCTTAAAGTTAGACTTCATAGGTTTTGTTTTATTATCCTGTCTTATTACCATGTTAACTTGGTAATATATAAACCAAGTGTAGCTAGTAGAATAAATAACTAAGCAAACACATTTTAGAAGAGAAATTGAAAAAGTGGTAATTGTTAAGAATTTCTCTGTAGTTTGTTTGATCACTTGTAAAAGCAGCTGTGAGCTATTCAAGCTTCACAGGGTTCTCTTGATATATATATATATCTCTGGTGGATACATTCAAATCCACCAGAAAGTTTTAAAGACTTGTGTTTTTATTACTTGTGTTTTGATTTATATGATTCTTTCATTCCGCACTTTGCAAATCTAACACTTATATATTATTAAGTTAGAACAGTTTTAAAAATCTCAAAAAGAAGCCAGAATTACATTCAACCCCCCTTCTGTAATTCTTGTTGTATTGTTAGGGAACATATGTGTATTTCCAAAATAAGGATATAACTTAAAAACGAAGCAATGGAATCAAGATACAGATCATTTTATAATTTTTTTAGGTACACATCTTGTTCCTGCAAGAGCTGATTAGGGAACATCATAGAACATGACACTTAGCCAGAATGCATCACCAAAAATAAATACAAATTCATATTTTACTACCAAGAAATAGAGAATTTTAAAGTCGGACTTGACTTTGTTCCTCCATAGATTGGTTAGTAAATTTAAGAGCAAAAATTGTAGTACAAGTATGATAGAGTATCCAACACCAGATGTAACAGAATGCAGATTATATTACATTGAACAAAAGTGTTCATATCAATCTATGTGGTTCACTGATTAAATAGACCAAAGTTCCGCACCTGTCTTAGAGATTATAAAGCAATAGAAGTGCATACACTCCATTAAGTTCAACCAAATTAAAATAGAGTTAAGGTTACAATCATCAAATCAGAAATCCAAAAGTTCAATTCAAATTACACCAACAGAAATACAACAGATCAGTCATAGATCAGCAAAAGAGGTGCAGAAGCAACAACACAGCAAGGTACATAATCACTCAGTAGCAAGAACATCAACATAGATCATCCATTAACATTACCATCAGCATCATAGACATGGATTAAATCAGGCAGATTATCAATCAATTGACCTCTAGCTCCCACACCTACTTCTTCTAACTCATGAATTATTACAGTGTTCACACTCAAAGGGACTTGATATGAATTGATAATTTCTTGGTCAGACATGCAATTTGTTCCTAGTGTAGATGCAGCTAGGTTTTCTAAATATGCAATCCTATGTTTACAAGATGCAGTGATACCCTCTAGTTCTCCTACCTTTTCCTTAACCTCATCATTTTCAGTTTTTACACTCTTAAGTTCCATTTTTAGTTCATTAAACATGGCCTTGACAGACTCAAATTTAGAGAGAAAGACATCTTCCTTTCTAATGAAGTGAGGAATGACAACATGAGTGACTTCTTGAGGTTCACAGTGCATCAGGGGCACTTGGGGCCTAAAGTGGTCATTGGTGATTTGGGAATCAGCCAGATTTGCAAAGATTTCAGGCATTAGAATGTTGTAGATTGCAAAGAGAGAAGTAATTAACATACCATATTGCATATAATCAATAAGATGAGCATTTATCATGTTCAAGAGAATGGCATAGGAGATACTGAAATTGATTTTATTATTAGCAAGCAGATGCATGATTTTCATATCAAAGAAGTCAAAATACTTTCTCTGATTAGGCTTAGGCATAACATAAGACCTAATAATGAGAGCAAGGTGTTGGAAAGTACTAATAAAATGTTTAAAGTGAATACCACAATTGACATCACAGAGACCATCAAGCACATCAGACTTCCAAAACATTCCTACCATAAGTTCAAATTTAGACTTATTAAACACAAACAGAGAAAATATGTCCTCACATGGCAACTCACACAGATGAAGAGGTAAATGCAGTGCTCTATTGATGCTCTTGTTATCTACACAGATAACTTTCCTATTTAATGTAGTAGTGAAATGCAAGATGCCTTCTACCCCTTTAATTATGTTCATGTTGCAATAAAATTCCCCCTTGAGATGAGTGAAATATTGTTTTCCTAGATTGTACATTAAACCATCCCATTTAGCCCTTCTAATGATGAACTCCACTTCACCTTTAACATCTACACAAGTGCCAGGTTGGATATTTTTTATGAGTTCACGAAACTTTTTGGAGTTTGATGGATTAGATAGTTTTGGTGGTGGAGGTTTGATAAAATGCCACTTAGAGTGTCTCATAACGGCTTGAATTAATGTCTTGAACTCGAGTATTTTGTGTATTTGACGCATTTTCGAGTGTTTTTGCCTTTCAGGGTATAACTTGCTTAGATAGGAGGATTTCATCAAAATAAGGCTAAGGAAGTACTTGGGATCAGTTGCGGGGAGTTGTGTGAAGAATTCAGCAAAATCAGAAGCAAACTTAGGAATATTCCAGAAGGCTTGCAGGCACCCGCCTGGAAGGAGCAGGCGACCGCCTGGTTGCAGACGCCCACCTGGAAGGAGGAGGCGGCCGCCTGGGTTCATAATTTCAGAATTTGATTTTTAAGAATTCAAGTTCTAATGGGCTTCTGTTGGCGCTGGTTCTTGTGGACTCTTATATAAACCTATTGGGGAGACATTTTCAACAACAAGTAACAGGGAGAGAAGATTAAGAAGACCGTTTTAGCACGCAACAACGAAGAAGAGGAAGTATATGTTTATCTTGTGATTCTTTTAATTCGTTGTAATAGTGGATGCTAGTTTTCTTTAATCTTTGAACCTTAATACTCTTGTGACGTACTCTATTTTTATTAAGTATTTTTATTAGTTTATATCGTTGTGTTATTATCATGTTTTTATATGAACCCATGGTGATGATGAGTTCTATCATGGGCTAATCGTGATCATGGGATCATAGCGGATTTACTATGGATTTCTTTAGTTAATTGTTTAATACTTTGGTATATGGTGATTGTATGATATCTAGCATAGGTTGTGCGTATTCGTCTTATGTGCGTCGCGAACATATAAGATAGTTTGTTAATCTCTTATGAAGCGACAATGAATCTTGAGATTTAGAACTTGCCATGCTAGCATAGGTTCATGTATTGTATGCATGATTAGTGGATAACTCTAACCATTTTACTTGCCCTGTGTAATCATAATGAATAACCTGCGCTTAAATCGTTATATTTTCAAATTCTGTACACATATAGGGTCTCAACATAATTGATGCTTATTCAACTTCTATCTTAATTGTGGATGCTTGGTAGAAAGGTATTCGTACAACGAAAGTTGGCGTTTATCATTTTCGTGTTGTTCGATTAATATCATCACCATTACATGCTAAGGATAATAACAATAACTATTGAATGAAGTAGTAATGAACTTATGATCTCATGTGTGTTTAATATTGTTAATTCAAGTGTTTAATTCTCATAGTTAATATTAGTTAATCAACCTTAATTGTTATTATCTTGACATTGAAGAGTAATCATACATTGGTGAGTAAGTGTTAATTAAATATAATTAATCAGAGTCTCTGTGGGAACGAACTAGAAATCATTCTATACTACTTGTGAACGCGTGTACTTGCGTGATTTAATTAGCACATGTTTTCACCCTAACAAGTTTTTGGCGCCGCTGCCGGGGACTCGGTGTTAATTTGTTTAGTTTATGTACTTGCCATCAGTGGTCATTAGGATTCATTGATTAAGACTTGTTACTTACTGTTTCCGGTTGTGTTTCAGGTACTCTAGTGAGCGTTTATGTAAACACGTTCTCACACCCGCAAGAGAAATCTAGATACGACTGAGGAGACAGATACAACACTTGACTTTCCGGAGAAGATAGTTTTTAAATATTCGGATAAAGAGAGTGAAAAGAAAGAACCTGTAACAATGGGTGATCGTATAGTTCAAGCTGATCCAGCTCTTATGGACTTTTCTCGGCCTAAAATTGATGACATTCAGTCAAGCATTATTCATCCGGCTATTCAGGCCAATACTTTTGAAATCAAACCGGGCAATATTCAGATGGTGCAGAATTCTGTTTCTTTCGGAGGTGTTGCGACTGAAGATCCCAACATGCATATCAGTAATTTTGTCAAGATATGTAGTACTTTCAAATATAATTGTGTTACTGATGAGGATATCAAGCTGAGGCTTTTCCTATTTTCTCTGAGGGATAAAGCTAAGGACTGGTTACATTCTTTACCAGCTGGGTCCATCAGTACTAGGGAAGATCTCGTGCAAAAGCTTCTGGTGAAATTTTATCCAATGGCCATGACTGCAGCTATGAGGAGTGCTCTTACTCAGTTTGCGCATCAACAAGGAGAATCTATGTGCGAAGCTTGGGAGTGCTACAAGGAGATGTTGAAAAATTTTCCACATCATGGTATGCCTAAGTAGATGGTGATCACTGGTTTCTACAATGGTTTGGGGGGCTAATCTCGGCCCATGCTGGATGCAGCTTCTAGAGGTGCTTTGTGGGCCAAAATCTATATTGGGGCTTATAATCTCATTGAAACTATGGCTGCAAATGAGTATCAAAACCCAACTCAAAGGATGATGCCTGGGAAGGTAGCAGGTATTCTGGAAGTTGATGCAGCTACAGCTATTGCAGCGCAGCTCCAAGTGCTGTCAATGAAGGTCGATTCTTTAGCTAACTATGGAGTCAATCAAATAGCTATTGTCTGTGAGCTTTGTGCAGGCTCTCATGCTACGGATCAGTGTTCTCTTGTTAATGAATCTGTTCAGTATGTGAACAATTATCAGCGATCGCAGTAGCCTGTGCCCGCTACTTATCATCCTAATAACAGAAATCATCCTAATTTCAGCTGGAGCAATAATCAGAATATTGTTTAGCAACCATATCAGCAAGATGCAAGTAAAAAGTTTAATCCACCTGGATTCCAGCAACCTCGGCAATATGCTCAAAGGCAACAATATCCTCAACAAGGAGGTGTTATACCATCTTCTAGTGCTGATTTTAAGGAGTTAAAGTTGTTGTGCAAAAGCCAGGCTGTTTCTATCAAGACCTTGGAAAATTAAATTGGACAAATAGCCAATGCCTTGCTCAATCATCAAACTGGCACACTTCCCAGCGATAATGAAGTGCCAGGTAGGAAAGAAGCTAAAGAGCAAGTCAAAGTTGTCCTTAAGGTCTGGAAAAGTTGCTGATGCTGAAAAAGCAAAAGATGGAGAAGCTGAAGTTGTAGGTGAAGAAGAGAAGCAAAAGGAGAAAGAGGGGGAACCAAGGAAGACTACTATTGAACACACTCTACTTGAGGGTAATACAGAGGAGAAACAGCTCTATCCTCTACCACCTTTTCCTAAGAGATTGCAAAAATAAAAGCTAGACAAGCAATTTGGTAAATTTCTGGAGGTGTTGAAGAAACTTCACATCAACATACCTTTCGATGAGGCTCTGGAGCAAATGCCTAGTTATATGAAATTCATGAAAGGTATTCTTTCAAGGAAGGTGAAACTGGATGATCTTGATACCGTTTCTCTGACGAAAGAGTGTAGTGTCGTGCTACAACAAAAGTTACCTCTAAAGCTTAAGGATCCGGGTAGATTCACCATTCCTTGCACCGTTGGCAAGCTGTCATTCAACAAGTGCCTTTGCGATTTGGGAGCAAGCATCAATCTGATGTCGTTGTCTATCTTCAAAAAGCTGAATTTTCCTGATCCAAAGCCCACCTACATGTCTCTACAATTGGATGATCGTTCTATTACATACCCACGAGGCATCGTGGAGGACGTGCTAGTAAAGGTGGACAAGCTCATCTTTTCTGCAGACTTTGTCATTCTGGATTTCAAGGAAGATAAGAAGATTCCCATAATCTTGGGAAGACCTTTATTGGCTATTGGTAGTACCTTGATAGATGTACAAAAGGGTGAACTTACTATGAGGGTGCAAGATCAGGATGTGACATTCAATGTGTTCAATGCAATGAAATTCCCTATGGAAGATGAGGAGTGCTTCAAGATGGATTTGCTCGATTCTGCAGTTATTTCAGAACTTCAACATGTGATAAGGTCTGATGCCTTAGAAAAAGCCTTATTGGGGGAATTTGACACTGATGATGAGGAAGGCAATGAGCAGTTACAATATCTAAATTCTTCTCCTTGGAAATGAAAGCTAGACATGCCATTTGAATCTCTGGGTAATACTGATCTCAAGAATGCCGAGGGAAAGCTTAAACCATCTATTGAGGAAGCACCTACTTTGGAGCTTAAACCATTGTCTAAACACTTGAGGTATGCTTTTTTAGGTGATGCATCTACTTTACCTATTATTATTGCATCTGACCTTTCAGGTGGTGATGAGGACAAGCTCTTGAGGATTTTAAGAGAATTCAAATCGGCCATCGGATGGACTATAACAGATATAAAGGGATCAGCCCTTCATACTACATGCATAAAATTCTTCTAGAGGAAGGTAGCAAGCTGACTGTTGAGCAACAGTGAAGGCTTAATCCTATTATAAAAGAAGTGGTTAAGAAAGAAATTCTAAAGTGGCTAGATGTAGGAATTATATATCCTATTTCTGACAGTTCTTGGGTGAGCCCCGTGCAATGTGTACCTAAGAAAGGAGGTATTACTGTGGTAGCAAATGAGAAGAATGAGCTCATCCCCACTCGAACAGTCACAGGATGGAAGGTATGCATAGACTACAGAAAGTTGAATAAAGCCACAAGGAAGGACCACTTCCCTCTTCCATTTATTAATCAGATGTTTGATAGGTTGGCTGATCATGAGTATTATTGTCTTCTGAATGGCTATTCAGACTACAATCAGATTTGCATCGAACCAGAAGATCAAGAGAAGACTACTTTCACTTGTCCATTCGGCATGTTTGCTTTCCTCAGAGTTTCTTTTGGCTTATGTTATGCACCTGCCACTTTTTAGAGATGCATGATGGCTATATTCTCTGATATAATTGAAAATAATATCGAAGTGTTCATGGACGACTTCTCCGTCTTTGGACATTCGTATGATGAATGCTTGAATAATCTCCGTTTGGTGCTCAAAAGGTGTATGGAAACCAATCTGGTGCTCAATTGGGAAAAATGTCACTTCATGGTACAACAAGGCATCATTCTTGGGCATAAGGTCTCTAGTAAGGGTCTTGAGGTGGATAAAGCCAAGGTGGGAGTCATTGAAAATGTTTCGCCACCTATTTCTATGAAAGGAATCCGTAGTTTTCTTGGTCATACGGGTTTTTATCGGCGTTTCATCAAGAACTTCTCTAAGATATCTAAGCCATTGTGAAACTTGCTCGAGAAAGATGTGCCCTTCAAATTTGATGATGAATGCTTGGCAGCATTCGAGACTCTCAAGAAGAGTTTGATCACTTCACTAGTTATTACTGTCCCCGATTGGAGAGAACCCTTTGAGATGATGTGTGATGCAAGTGATTATGCAGTGGGAGCAGTTCTTGGGCAGCGGAAGTCTAATATCTTTCATGTGGTCTACGATGCTAGTAAGACCCTAAATGGAGCTCAACTGAACTACACCACTAACGAGAAGGAGCTCTTGGTTATAGTTTTTGGTTTCAAAAAATTTCGATCTTATCTACTTAGGACAATGGTGACAGTGTTTACGGATCATGCTGCCATCCGCTATCTGGTCTCAAGGAAGGATTCGAAGCCTAAACTTATTCATTGGGTGCTCTTGCTACAGGAATTTGAGTTAGAGATCAAGGATTGAAAAGGTACTGAAAATCAAGTAGCTGACCATCTCTCTAGATTGGAGAATCCTGATTCTACTTCACATGATAAGACATTGATCAACGAATCTTTTTCGGATGAGCAGTTGTTCGCAATTCAAGAGGAAGGGCCATGGTTCGCAGACATTGTGAACTATTGGGTATTGAAGAAGTTAAACCTTGATCTAGATGCAGCTGGGAAGAAGCGAATGCTTCAGTTAGATGAACTTGATGAATTTTGACTTCAAGCATACGAAAACAACAAAATGTACAAGAAAAAGGTAAAAAGGTGGCATGACCGGAAGCTATCTCCTAAGTCATTCGTGTCGGGGCAACAAGTTCTTCTATTCAACTCTCGTCTCCGACTTTTTCCTGAAAAGTTAAAATCAAGGTGGTCTGGACCATTTATCGTCAAAACTGTGTTTCCACATGGAGTGGTGGAGATTTTTTAGAATGATTCGGGCCAAGTATTCAAAGTAAATGGTCAGAGATTGAAGCACTATTATGGGCATACGGCAAACCGTGAAGTGGTTAGTACCGTTTTATTGTCAACTTGATCGTATTACTCTACGTCAAGCTAATGACGTAAAAGAAGCGCTTCTTGGGAGGCAACCCAAGATATGAGACCATAGGAACCCTTAGAATTTAGTACTCTATCCAAAAACCCAAAAAAATCAGAAAAATGTGGCAGAAAAAAAAATTCCAGAGACCTAGCAGGTAGCCGCGTTCTAGCAGGCACCCGCCTGCTGGTGCCAGGCGACCGCCTGCGGACCTGAATTTTGAAAAAATCGGTTTTCAGCCTATAAAAAAAACATAAAAATAAAAAAAACACTTACCACAATCCCCATTACCCACGATTTTCTTCCTACAAATTAGCCACAATCCCACTCCAAATCAATTTTTAACCCTAAGCCTACCCTATATATACATACAACCTCGTATTACACATCTCATATACTTTAAACTCTCAAACTCTCTCCTACACACAAAACACACACTCTCAAGCCCTTATTTTCAGTTTTCATGGCACCAAAGAGATCGAGAACTATGAGTAGCAGCAGCACCAATCCGACTGCTACTCATTCTTCAAGGAGTACTGCTGCGAGGCCCCGATTGTTGGATAGGGTTGTTGAAGAGGAGTATACCAAGCTGCTTACTAAGCCGATTATGAAGGAGAGGGGATTTTTTCCATTAGGGAGGGATGGTGAGTTATTACTGATGATTGCAGAGAAGGGATGGATGACTTTCTGCGAGTCACCTGAGGCTGTCCCGCTGAGTGTTGTTCGCGAGTTCTATGTGAATGCCAAGGTCGATAAGAATGGGTTTTCTGTTGTTCGTGGGCTTACTTTTGATTATCAGCCCGAGGCGATTCGCCGTGTTATTGGGCAGCGACAAAGGAAACCACAGGAGGAGAATTGGAATGAAAAGGCCCTTGAGGATTTTGACTCAGACTTGATTTGCTACTCTCTGTCAGCCGGGTACATTATGGAAGTTTAAGAGGGGATCCAACGATTATCGTTCTTTCCTGGCTGTCGCGATGAACAGGTATGCTCGTGCTTGGAATGCATTTATTTGTGCTAATATTCTTCCTTCTTCGCAAGCACATGAGGTTACAGTTGAGAGAGATAGGTTGTTGTGGGGGATTCTGAATGAGGAGTATTATGTGGACCTTGGTGAGTTCATCTACCAAGGAATTTTGAAGTTTTTGAGGGGAAAGTTGCAATACTCTATCCCGTATGCCTCTATTGTCACCAAGCTGTGCAAGGCAGTTGGAGTCCAGTGGCTTTCTTATGAGCAGTTACAGATGCCGACCGGTCCTATTGATTCAGCGACAATGAATGCGATGCAGGAGTGGACGGGTGGAGAGCCCGAGTCTCATGGTTTGGGATATCACCTCCCAGGAGGACATCCAACAGCTGGGGCTACCATGGCTAGGTCCAGTCAGGCTCGGGGAGAGGCTGGTTCTTCGAGAGCCCAGGGAGGAGATGATTCGGGGTTGGCTGATGTCCAGTACAGGAGGCTTTCTAAGAGGATGGATGCGATGTATGAGTCGCAGAGTAGGTTTGCACATGAGCTCACCCTAGCACTAGGGACTGCATTTAGAGGCCTTGGAGCTGACATCCAGTGGCCTATTTTTGGTGAAGATTCTGCTTATCCACCTCCTGACACTCCACCCTCTAAGGGTGATGATGATGATGATTCTTCTGAGTAGGTATATCATGTGTTCCTTTCTATTACCTTCATTAACGACAGTGAAGATTTTAAGTTTGGGGGTGGTAGTTAAGGAACATATTTGTGTGTGTGTCATGTAGTTGCATTTTTATAATAGTTTAGTTCATATTGTTGCATATTTTGCCATATACTTTTTTATATAGTTTTTTTTTTATTTTATAAGCTTTAATTATCATGACATATAGCTCATGCATATACCATGATCCCTTTTGTGTTATTTTACCGATTAATATGTGATATTGATGCGAGTGTAGTGATAGCGCTAGAGTGATGTTGAATCTTGTTAGGTTGGCATGCATGCTAGAAACACTTGTAATTTCACTAAGTCTTAGAGTATGCTTAATGACTAGATTGTTGTCATGATTTGATTGTTTTTGAGGTTAATCTATTGCTTATGCTTAGAATGTATGATAGGCTCTTAATGATAAAAGGAATGAAAAGATAAAATTGGAGTAAAAATTGGAATTTATTGCTAGTTGTGGCTCGGCGTCAAATGGCTAATAGCCGGCTCGTACTTGCTCAGAAACGCACTTGCTCAGAAATTGAAAAAAATATAGAAAAAAAAAGAAAAAAAAAGAAAAGAAATTTTTTTATGGTTTAATGCACAATTGGTCACGAGTGAGCTCTTTGGTATTCGAATTATTAAGTTCTTAGGGGACTTTGTGCCTAGTGACCTCAGGCTTTTATAGTCTGAGATCCGCTAACCTAACGTTCGCTGAATGGATACCATTGCATAAATCTTTTGTGGACCTCACTCATTGTACGATCAAATAAGCATTTGTTTATGTGTTGAATAAAAGCATGATTCCGTAATAAACTCCAATGGTCTTTAAGTGTTATAAGTCATTTTGTGTCTAGAATATATTCTTCGTATAATCTTGTGATTGCCTTGAGGATAATTAAGTAATGGTGATTGATCTAGTTTTGAAGCATATCTGTTAAGCATTCGCACACACCACGTTTCTGATTGTATGTTAGCTCGCGTGATTTGATTGATCTCTAGTCGCTCAATTGCATTGTTGATATGTCATGTGTTGGTTGGTTTAGTCATCGCGATGGGGATCGTTGCATTTCATATAGTTTGCATTCATGCATGTTTTATTATGTTTTTGAGTCTGTGCTGCTTGAGGACAAGCATCGATTTAAGTTTGGGGGTGTGATAAGTGGCATTTTATACCACTTAGAGTGTCTCATAACGGCTTGAATTGATGTCTTGAACTCGAGTATTTTGTGTATTTGTCGCGTTTTCGAGTGTTTTTGCATTTCAGGGTATAACTTGCTTAGATAGGAGGATTTCATCAAAATAAGCCTAAGGAAGTACTTGGGATCAGTTGCGGGGAGTTATGTGAAGAATTCAGCAAAATCAGAAGCAAACTTAGGAAAATTCCAGAAGGCTTGCAGGCGCCCGCCTGGAAGGAGGAGGCGGCCGCCTGGGTTCGTAATTTCAGAATCTGATTTTTTAAAATTCATGTTCTAATGGGCTTCTGTTGGCGTTGGTTCTTGTGGACTCTTATATAAACCTATTGGGGAGACATTTTCAACAACAAGTAACAAGGAGAGAAGATTCAGAAGACCGTTTTAGCACGCAACAATGAAGAAGAGGAAGCATACGTTAATCTTGTGATTCTTTTAATTCGTTGTAAATGTGGATGCTAGTTTTCTTTACTCTTTGAACCTTAATACTCTTGTGACGTACTCTATTTTTATTAAGTATTTTTATTAGTTTATATCTTTGTCTTATTATCATGTTTTCATATGAACCTATGGTGATGATGATTTCTATCATGGGTTAATCGTGATCATGGGATCATAGCGGATTTACTATGAATTTCTTTAGTTAATTGTTTAATACCTTGGTATGTGGTGATTGTATGATATCTAGCATAGGTTGTGCTTATTCGTCTTATGTGCGTCGTGAATATATAAGATAGTTTATTAATCTCTTGTGAAGCGACAGTGAATCTTGAGATTTAAAACTTGCCATGTTAGCATAGGTTCATGTATTGTATGCATGATTAGTGGGTAACTCTAACCGTTTTACTTGCCCTGTGTAATCATAATGAATAACCTGCGCTTAAATCGTTATGTTGTCAAATTCTGTAGATATATAGGGTCTCAACATAATTGATGCATATTCAACTTCTATCTTAATTGTGGATACTTGGTAGAATGGTATTCGTACAACGAAAGTTAGCGTTTATCAGTTTCATGTTGTTCGATTAATATCATCACCATTACATGCTAAGGATAATAATAATAACTATTGAATGAAGTAGTAATGAAGTTATAATCTCATGTGTGTTTAATATTGTTAATTCAAGTGTTTAATTTTCGTAGTTAATATTAGTTAATCAAACTTAATTGTTATTATCTTGACATTGAAGAGTAATCATACATTGGTGAGTAAGTGTTAATTAAATATAATTAATCAGAGTCTCTGTGGGAACGAACTATAGATCATTCTATACTACTTGCGAACGCGTATACTTCCGTGATTTAATTAGCGCGTATTTTCGCCCTAACCAGGTTTTGGTTTGTTCATGTTTGGGCTAGGGTTTGGTTCTTGTCTGAGATTGGTTTTCCTGGTATAGAATTTTGGTTGGAAAGGCTTAGTTGGTCTAGGGTTAGGGGAATGAGGGTTCTGAAATTTTCTGCTTTGGTAGAAAGGAATGGTGTGATTTTTGTATCCCTTTCTGAGTTGTCTAGGTGCAAAATGTCTTTTGTGATAGTGTTTGGGATGTGAAGATCGAACAGTGTTGAAGGCTGATGTTTTGTGATGGTAAAACTGATTTTTCTCCATATCTTCAAGAAGATATGGATTTTCAATCAGTGGTCTGGGCTTGGGGTAATAGGGATTGGCATTTGGGATCATGTTGTAATATCCGGGATATATCGTGTAATTATTTTTGCTATTAAATAATTATTATGTGTGTGTTCAGTATCTATTCTGTGAGTTAATTGTTAAGTGTTATATGTACTTGGATATTCAAAAATAATATTAATTGAGTATTTTAATTTTTATATGTCCAAAATAAAACATAGATAATTGTCATATCATCCTAATTATTTTTATGTTGATTTATGGATTTATAAGGATCATATGAAATTTATAAAATCTTTTTCCGAGTATTTAAAATCTATTTTATAAAAACGGGAACCAACCGACGTCAACCGTTGTTACGTTTTTGGAACCCGAAACTCTTCCGAGAACTCCTTCCTAACCTAATAGTAATATTCCGAGCATATTCCATGTTTCGACTTTTTCGATCCGGCGTACGGTTTGTTCTGCGCGGGTCCCGGCGCAACATTTTCGATAAAATATTCGTTTCGGTAAATCAATAAAACCCGTATTTTCGATAAACGGGAGCTTTTTATTAAACTATCCCAATTATCACTTCGTAGTACGTGTAACCAGGCGTTGAGACCAAGACCGCAGTATAAATTGTACTAATTTGGATAATTATCCCGAAAACCGATACCGTTTGGATCAGTTTTTACAAATAAACGTACTGTTTTATATCCGGAATGATCCAACGGGATACTAATTTTCCGTAATTATAAATAGCCTTTTTTCCGTATTTTATTTCGTATAAAAAATCATTTGCAGATAGTTAATTCTATAATTTTCAGAGAAAAACCCTAATTACATAAACTCTTCTAAGAATCAAACAGCAAAACGAAGGCGTTACCGATCTCTGTTTTCAAAGCTTGAGTAACCAAAACGAAGGATTTGAAGTGTTCTATCAGATTCTGAGCTTTGTTTCACTGCAGAATCAAAGGTTTATTTTCTGAAAATTTATTTATTTTCGAATTAAATATATTAAAAATATGAATTTTTGTTTTGATGATTGTTTTTATGATTTGATGATTGCATGTTGTAGAGATTGTTTTCCTGATGATTTTGATATATTATACGTCTGATTTGGAGTTCAATAACATGTTCAAATTTGAGTTTGATTTTCGAATTTTAAAATTAGGGTTTATAACCCGTATGAATGTTTTCAATTGAAATTTGGGGGGTTTTAATTCAGGGGTTATTAGCTGTTGATTTATAGTGGGTTGTGTTCCTTATAAAATTTACAATTGATTGATATATAGCTCGTTAACAGAGGATGCTTGAATCGAAGGGAGTTGTGTTTTAAAGATTTACGATGTTCGCCGGAAACCGACGATGTTCTTGGCCAATTTCCGGCCAGAACAGGGATGATTAGAATGTTTTGATTGCATGAACAAGTTCCTGGTGTTGTGTAGTGTTGATCTGGAGGTGATGGTGGGGTGAGGACACCGGGATCGTCTTCTCCGGCCACCCCCGATTTTCCGGCAACTGGAACTGTAAAATTGCAGTTTAGTCCCTGTAGTTTTGAAGATGGTGAAGTTTAGTCCCTGTAGTTTGCAAAGTTTTCAAAAATAGGATTCCTGTTTATAAAATATTTAAAAATCATATTTTCTATTTATTTTTATTATAAAAATTCATTTTTAATTTCTGAAAATTCTAAAAAATTAGTATTTTAATTCAAAAATAAATCTGAATTAATTAGTTAATTAATTTCAGTTAATTTTTAATTGATTAATTGGTCAATTAATTCAAAAATTAATTGATTAATTGATTTAATTAATTATTAATTGATTTTAATTAATTATTTAATTAGATTTAATTATTTAAAAATGATTTAAAAATTCCGAAAAATAGTTTCGAGCTTTAAAATATTATTCTAAATTATTTCCAAGGCTCGATAATTATTATAAAATTATTTCGGAGCCAGAATTGGCCAGCCGAACCCTGTTTATTAACCCGAAATTGATCCAACGACCCGTTTTAATTCCGAAAAATGTTTTAAAAATCATTTTAAATATCTGAAAGCCTATTTATAACCCAAGACTTCTTTATAACTGATTTGTCATTGATTATGTGATGTATTATGTGTTATATGTGACTTGTTGATTGACTATCGGTCTATACATTCGGTGTTTACTTGATTATTGCATAACTTTCAATCCGTTAATCGGATTTGGGTAAAACGAAGGGTAGATAGAAGTATGTGTTGAATAAAATCCTATGAGTTGATGATTGATAGATGCTTATAATATGTGAGCAGAAGAGGCAAGACGTAGGAAAGGGAAACAGTTAGTTGAGGAGTAAAACGATTGTGATTGGAAGCGATTGCAGGATAGTAAGCTAATACCAGGCAAGTGTTCTGAACTTTCTCAAGATATTGTAGTACTTGATAGTCTTGTTGATATTGCAAGTGCTTTGAAGCATTTGAACCCTGATTCTAGTTATTGTTCTTGAGCCATAAATCTTATTCTTTCTAGACCATTAATTGTTGTGTACCCAAACACGAATCTCAAGCATACGATACTACTCCATAAATACATACAAACTAAATACCAAACACTGAACTGAATTATTTTATACTCAACCCATGGTATCTTATGCTTTGAAAGACCAAATTCTTGAAACCCTGAAACATTGATTCCTATGTTATCCAATTCTTTCATTACCCAACATCCAAGTCTTGAAAGTACCTTGTTGATCCACACAAGGGTTGAAACCCTTTCATTGTTAAAAAACTCACTGTTGTTAATGATTCTGATTATTGTTTATTATTATTGTTTAATTTTATTATTATGTTAATATTGGATTGTTTTTATAAAATTGTGGACCAGATTCGTGGTCAGGCCATATAATGGTCAAGTTAAGCCAATATGTGCCTTGGATCCAGTAGTTAGAGCAATGTTGTGTGCTTTGCTCGGGGTTAGTGCGTCACTGATCAGCAGCCTAACCTTGGTTTTAAAATAAAAATATAGTATCCAATTCTAAATCATAATCCATTGTTCACTTGATATCATAACCATATTCACTTGATGGTCAATATCCTCAATTTTGTCATTGTGACTTGCTGAGCTAGTTAGCTCATTTGTCCAATGTTGTTTATACTCTTTCCAGTTAAAAAGGAACCAGTTGGTAGCAAGGGTGCGAGAGCTAGGGATTAAGGCTGTTGAAGCTGAGCTAGTAGGCTTATTTTGGAATAATGTAAATTTGTAAAAGTTTGTAATATATTTAATATTCAGTTTGAGTTTGGAATAGTTGGGTTTGAAAGGTTTGTAATATATTAGTGTGTTTGGCTTGTGTGCATACTTTAACCTGTTACGATCCGTGGTAGTTGGTAAGTAGGGTCACTATATATATTATTATTATCTTTATTATTGTTATAAGCAGGTTGTAATCAGTGCGTGTGTGGACCCCAAACTTCTGACCCAGGTTTAGAGGGCGCCACACATGTTGCAAATGAAGTGAAGTAATGCAAATAAACTGTGTTTGTGTGTGAATGCAGCACGTGTAAATAAGTATATATGCATGCACATAACACATAATTCAATTTTAGTTAGAAAAATAATTTTCTGGAAAATAACTTTTACTATTCATGAACAACGATTTTCATTAAATGCAGTTGGCCAAGAGTTGATGTGCAGAGACATGGTTCACATAATTCCAGATCCTAGATATGTGTATAATACAGCTAAGGTATGAAGTTTGAGAGCTGACATATGCAAATAGTACTAGAAAATACTATTTTAGTACTGTTAGAAGTACAAAAAGTACACAGATTTGGGAGAATGTGTGACATAAAGGTGAAAAGCAAATCACTCTACCACATAGACTCTAACAAGTGACAAACAAAGCATTTAAGAATGTTCAGTTTTGAGAAAAGATTAATGCAGACAGATTGTCACTTTTTGAACTGAAATTAATATTCTGAAAAATTTGAGTGTAAATAAAGAATGTAACATTTATTTCTTAAGACACTATGTTATTAATGAGATGCAACCAAGAGAATGTCATGCACATTAAACACAGAATAGGGCATGCACAATCAGTTTTCATTTAATTCAAATAGCATTCAAGGCAATACAACACTCAGATCATTTATATCAGATATAACACTTTAAATGCAGTAATTTAAAATAAAATGTCACTTAAACTTTCTAAGTGGCCATTAATCACAGCAGTGATACAGATACAGGGATGCTCAAGGCTCCCCTTCCAGGTCTTACTGTGAGGGCTGGTGTGTGAGTGAATTATTTTATTTTTGTTAATCTGAGATTACACAAACCAGTCTTGATTATACCTTATCTGAGTTCTTATGACTGCACAAGAAAAAGAAATGCATAGAATATTAAACAGTGTTGCACTCAAGCTCACAGATTATATAAGCATGCTGCACAGACTCAGTACACCTTTCAAATAGATAAGTAGAGATTGGAATTAACAAGACATTTCTGATCCAGATAAAATGTATTCAGCTTAATACAACAATCAGGATAACTTTCACACATGTTAATAAATTTTGAATATAAGAAGAGCTATTATTAACACAAATTAGGGCACACACTTATACAGACTTATTACTTTATTAATATCTCAGTAATCTTAGATTAATTAGGTAGATTTTGAACAGACTCATGCCAAACAGTCAAGAGATTATCAAAGACAATCACAGTTAACATGTAAATAGTTCAGTCCAAACAAATAAACAAGAAAATCAAGTGGTAGCATATAAAAAGTTCAGTTCACACAGATTTTATCATTTAAGAATTGACAGACCAGGTTCAAATATAATCTTAATTATGCATATTGTACTTGACAGAGAATGAGAACAAGAATATCCATTTGTTTTTAAAAGAAGGTACTAGTAGTGAACTGTTAAGACAAACATGTGATAAATCAACCAAGACAGATCACAGTTGAAGTACCATTGAAAATGATGCACATTAGCTGTATCAATAAATCAAGTAATATACTTTTAATAATGCACAGATCACAAACACATATAATTATTGTTCTGCAAAGATTAATCAGGTAATCAGAGCACAAGTATTATTGATTATTATTTTGCAAAGCTTAATCAGGTAATCAGATCACAAATACATATAGCTGTGTTAAAATATCAATCCAACAGCATTCTTTAACACACCAAGGTAATTTCATCATTAAAAAATAAGGATTCATGAAGTACACAGAGTCATCAAGGGACTTAAAATCAAATCAACCAGGACACTAAATCTTTTGGACTAAGGTTATTTAGCACATTAACAATCAGCTGTTATCAGTAAAGCTCATACCAAATTTCCCTTTTTTTTAAATCCATAAATTAAACCAGCAATTTCACAGAGACTTTAATTTAAACAAACAATTTCACAGAGACCTCAATACTTCACTCCAATCACAGATTTTAAATACAACCAAGCATATTCAGTTGATTTTATGAGTACTAACAGATTTTAACTTATACTTAAGTAATTTAGGTTTTTAACAGATTAACTTATCAAGCTCATAACATAGAATCAATGATCATATTCATAATTTAAATTAATCTTCAAGTGATGAGAGTAATTATTCTAAAGTAACCAAGTAAATATCATACACGAATTATTACTCTAAGAAATCACAGAGATACAATCCAGATCAATCAACAAAACTTCTCGACTGAACTTTATATCCAACAGATAATTATAAATCACAGTCACAAAATAAATTTACTTTGATCGAGTACTCTAATTCACCAATAGATCAAACTAATTAATTTTCATAACTCGATTATTCTTGATTAAACAAAATAGATTAAACTCTAAATAGGGTACACACAGCTTCAGACTTTAATTCAAACAGAGAAGTTCATAGGAAACTCAGTGTAACATTTAGGGTTTATCAGTACCAGTACAAAACACAAAATTAGGGTCAATTTCTCACCTGTGTCTGTCACTTAGCCAAGTGGACAGATCTTACCTGGTTGACTCAGTCGCGGACTGAGTCAACCTCCGAGTTTTGTGAGCTTCAAGCCGCATGCAGCCTGTTTTATCCATCTGTTTCATCATATTTTATCTTTCTCCGTCTTCTCCTGTAATTAAACTCAAAAAAATGTTAGGGTTTTTAGAATCAATCAAAAATATGAACGTGAAAGTATTAAAATTATCTAACCTAATGTTTGATTTGATGATTCTCGTTCGATTTATATATAAATCGTCGATTTTTATCACCGAAAATTGATTTGATTTTAACCAATCCCAAAACTGATTCATAGAATTTATCAGAGATTCAATCAATATATATAAGTAGTTAAGCATAGCTTTGTACGACTGAGTCGAGTTTTATCAGAAAAGAAGAGTTTTTGATCGGAAAAAACTAGGGTTTCAAGTCTGAGAGAGAGACGATGAGAGCGGCGAGAGAGAGAGAGACAAATAGATTAGGGTTTGACTTGAGAGAACTGTACTGTAGAAACAGTGTTTAGAATATATATTTTAGGAATTGAACGGCTAGGATTGATCCGATCTATGAATAAATGGCCAGGATTGTAGGGTTTGTAATTTGGGCTAAAAAATAAACATGGGCTGGGTTTTTGACTGGGCTGATATAAAGATATAGATACATTTTTATAAAATAAAACTATATGGGCCTGATATATTTATTTGATTTGGGCTGGTTAATAAAGAACCAATTTATAAAAAGTAATTCTTTTATAAAAATATTTTTCAAAAATAGCCGGATTATTTTATCATTATATATATATTTTGTAAATTTGTTTTGCATATATTGCAGAAATTATTTATATATATATATATAATATCTGTTTTGGAAGGATAAAAATAACATATATTTATATATATATATATATATCAGTAAGTGAATATCTGAGAATTAATATATATATATTTATTTATTTATTTATTTAATATCAAAATAGGTATATGACTGAAATAATTATAATATTTATATGAGAGTGACCTCTAAATGATTATAAATCTCATGGAATAATAAATATTCATTCGATTAAGTTTATTTTTCCGGTTAATCTGGGCTAAATAAATTATCTTAACCCGATCAATAAATTTCTTTATTGATGAATCTGAGTTTAAAACAAACTTAATAACTTGATCGGGAAATATCATTATCGTTGAGATTTCTTTATAACTCTCTTTTTATAAACCATTATTTTACAGATTCCAACATTCCTAAATCCAAGCGGAATTTAGTGAATCTTTCGAAATTTAATGGTTTTGTGAATATGTCAGCGAGATTGATCTCAGTATCAATATGAGTCATTTTTATATCGCCTTTATTGACATGATCACGTAAAAAATGATGTCTCACATCTATATGTTTAGATCTTAAATGTAATACAGGATTTTTGCTAAGATCAATAGCACTCTTATTATCACATAAGATTGAGATCACATCAAATTTTATATTATAGTCAGCTAGTGTATGCTTCATCCACAGTATTTGAGCACAACACTTTGCAGCTGCTATATATTCAGCCTTGGTTGTTGAGATGGATACGGAATTTTGTTTCTTTGAAAATCAAGAAACTAAACATCCACCAAAAAACTGACAAGTACCACTAGTACTTTTCCTGTCGACTAAATGCCCGGCATAGTCCGAATCAGAAAAACATACTAAGTCAAATGTTATTCCTTTTGGATACCAAAGACCAACATCAGTGGTTCCTTTACGATATCTCAATATCTTTTTTACCGCGGATAAATGAGATTCTTTTGGTGCTACTTGAAACCTAGCACACTTACAAACACTATATTGAATATCGGGACAACTTGCAGTTATATAAAGCAAGCTACCGATCATTCCTCGATATTTTTTGTGTCTACAGGAATTCCTTTCGGATCTTGCATTAATTTATCGGATGTAGACATATGAGTAGAGATGGGTTTGGCATTATCCATTTCGAATTTTTTCAACATCTCTTTACAATACTTGGATTGAGAGATATGGATGCCTTCATCAGATTGCCTTATTTCCAATCCGAAGAAGAAGTTTAATTCTCCCATCATACTCATCTCGAATTCTTTACTCATATTTTCAGAGAATTCTTTACATAGTGCATCATTTGTTGATTCAAATATGATATCATCTGCGTATATTTGTATGAGCAATATATCATCTTTTTCTTGCCTCGTAAATAAGGTTTTATCGACCGTTCCCATCTTAAATTTATTTTCTAGTAGGAACTTGCTCAACCTTTTATACCATGCTCTTGGGGCTTGTTTTAAGCCATATAGAGATTTATATAATTTATAGACATAGTCGGGATGTGTTGCATCTTCAAACCCGGGAGGTTGTTTCACTTATACTTCTTCTTCTAAAATCCCATTTAAGAATGCAGATTTAACATCCATTTGATAGACTTTGAAATTTTTATGACAAACATAAGCCAATAGCATTCGAATTGATTCATTTCTTGCTACCGGTGCTTATGTTTCATCAAAGTCTATACCTTCCATTTGGGTATATCCTTGTGCAACTAATCTTGCTTTATTTTGAACTACCATTCTATTTTTGTCTAATTTATTTCTAAATACCCATTTTGTACCAATTATGGAAGTATCATGAGGCTTAGGGACAAGTTCCCACACTTTACTACGAGTAAATTGGAGTAATTCATCTTGCATAGCAGAGATCCAATCCTCGTCTAATAAAGCCTCTTTCGCGGTCTTAGGTTCTATTTGAGATAGAAAGCTAAATAATTTAGAATGTTTTGAACTTGTGACCGCGTTTGAACTCCCTTCTTTAAGTCTCGAAGCACATTATTTAGTGGATTACTTTTTATAGTAGGAATTGCTTAGGAAGTTCATCTTCCTTTTCATCCAATTCTAATGGACTTTTATGTACGAGAGTCCCGAGATCCATATTTTCGAATTGTCAAATAACCTTTTCAATATCATCTTGTTCAACATTTTCTTGGTCAACAAGATCTTTATATTTCGCCGGTGGTTTACTTTTATCAAAAGAGACATTAATAGATTCTTCCACCACAAGTGATTTGAGGTTAAACACTCGATAATCTTTACTATTGTTCGAGTATCCAAGAAATATACCTTCGTTTGATTTAGGATCAAACTTCGTAAGGTACTCTTTTGAGTTTAATATGAAGCACATGCTTCCGAATACTCGAAAGTAGCTTAGTTTCGGAGTTTTGCCAAAATATAACTCGTAAGGAGTCTTTTGTTTTATAGGTCGTAGCAAAACCCGATTAAGAATATGGCAAGCGGTTGACATAGCCTCGGCCCAAAAATATTTAGGTCGACGATATTCATTTAGCATTGTGCTAGCCATTTCTTGGAGTGTTCTATTTTTCCGTTCAACTACTCCGTTGGATTGAGGAGTGTATGGAGCGGAAAAATTATGTGTGATGCCATGTTCATCACAAAAGTTGGTGAAACTTGAATTCTCAAATTCTTTACCATGATCAGTCCTTTTATAGACTATGGTTTTATTTTTTTAATTTTGAATTCTTTTACATAAAGATGAGAAGGATTCAAAAGCATCACTTTTGGCTTTGAAAAATTCAGTCCATGTGAATCGTGAATAATCATCCACAACTACCAACGTATATGAGCAACCTCTGAGACTTTGTATTAGAACCGGACCAATAAGATCCAGATGTAGTAGCTCGAGAGGTCTCGAGGTAGATACCATAAACTTTTCTTTGTGAGAGGCTCGAATTTGTTTACCAACTTCACAAGCTTCACAAGTATGATCTGTATGATAGTTTAGTTTTGGTATATTCTTTATAACTTCATGTTGGCATGTCCTAATCTTCGATGCCATAGTCATGGATCATCATTTATAGTGATTAGGCACACATTCACTTGCTTGCTCATTTCACATGTATAAACATTTTTATTTTTGGGGAAAGTGAGAACCAACTTTCCAAATTTATCTAATATAGAACAATGATAGTGTAGAAAATTACCTTGTAATCATTGTCGCATAATTGACTAATGGAGCGAAGATTGTACTTTAACCCGGTGACCAATTGAACGTCAGAAATTTTAACTTTCCCATTTCCGATATCTCCGATGCCGACAATGTTTCCTTTACTACTATCACCAAATGTTACGCTCCCCGCAGTAACCTTTTTAATATTGTTTGTGGCGCCCTCCAAACCCGGGTCAGAAGTTTGGGGTCCACAACACAAACACAACATATAAACCTGTATATAAGATACTATTTGCAATGACCCTGCTTTACATAACCACGGATCGCAACAGGTTAAAGTATGAAAATAAGCCACAACCTTAACTTTTATTACATCGTACCAAATCCCAACTAATTTAACTTACAACTGATAATAAAATTATTCTTACAATTTTACTATCTCACTACCGCAATAAGCTCATGCTAGCTCGATCCAACTCAATCTGGAATCCTAGCTCGTACATTGAACTGGGAAACTGTTAATCCCTTGACAATATAGCAAGAATTACAGAAGGGGGGTTGAATGGAATTCTTGAACCTTTTTCTCGAAATAAAAATGTTGAACTCGAATATAGATATAATATTTTGATTAGCACAATACGGAATAGAAACTTAATTGAATCAAAATATAAGTAATTAAAAACAAGAGTCTTTAAAAACTTTCTTGTGGATTTAAACAATTCCACCAGAGATATATATAATATATCGAGAGGACTCTGTGTGCAGGAATGCTCACAGCTGCTTACAAATGGAACTACTGAGCATACAGGAAATGCTAATGATTCTCCTTACAAAGATTTCTCTGTTTTTGTGTTTCTCAGCTATCTCAGTTATTTTTCTATTTGCTACACTCTTGGTTTATATAATACCAAGATTACAAAGTCAAAAAGACTGAACAAATATAAAAACTATTAGTCTTAAGCTTTGCTGCTTTTCGTCCTCTATTACCCAGTTAATGGGCTTCCACAGTGTGTTTGTATACATCTCGACGGCTGTGTGTCAGCTTTCACTGTTCAACTGCTGTTTGAATTCTTCATATGATCATCCGTCGACTTTCAGAACATCCGTTGATGGTTTAATTGATCATCCGTCGACTGCTATATTAAACATCCGTTGACAGTCATTTGATCATCCGCCGATGGCTTTGTTAATCATCCGTCGGTAGCTATTTTGGCACTTGACTCTATTTCACTTATGCAGAATTACAAGACATCATTTATGTACAATTAATCAACTTATTCTGCATATCTAGTTAAAGTCAACATGACTCATATGCTACTACAGATTCCATACAAAGGTGCATACATAACTGTGCTACAAACTTATTATTACATAAGCTACTCACTCGATGGATAATAAGTTAATCATCCGTCGGGACTATAATGAGTTATCCGTCGGGACTATAATTCTTATCCGTCGAGTGCTACATAATTTCACTAAGTAAAATCTACTTAGATGTTTTGTTTATGAAATCATCAAGTACACAACATATGCACAACAATCTCCCCCAATTTATGTCTACTGGAATTGTAGCCATAAATTAAGAGATACTTGATGATAACAAAACATCCTGAACATACATCTTTAAAGATAAGTAGATAAAACTGAAAGTGCTTCAATTAAACAAAATGTACAAGGTTTGGCTCACAATCAATTCAAGATGCTCCTCTAGCTTGAGCAGATTTTTCTAGTTCCTTGAAGGTCTGGATCTTCTTCCAAGCTTTCTGTTATTTTCCTCAATTTGATTCTAGAGCTGCCTGTGGAATTCCAATTCATCAGATTCTGAGAGATCTAGCTTTTCTTGCATTTCCAAGAGAGTCTCATTGCTAGAGATACTCAGTTGGTCTTCTAATCTGAAGAATCTTCTCACACCCTTGTTATACATGAACTCCATCATCCAGTAGGGCCTTAGATGCACTCTTCTCCCTGTGTATGGGATGATTAGAGTCTTACAGAGTGCATCTTTAGCTCTAAAACTCCTCAGCTCTTCAATCTACTTCAATACTAGTCTTCTTGCAGTTACATTGAACCCAAAGTTTTTCTTGAAGGATGAATAGACTTTAATCAGCACAGCTTGGCTTTTTTGAAGAATCCTGTGAAGTGGCCACTGAATCTCCCTTCCTCCTTTATACTTGAACACCAACCATTCAGGTAGGTTTCTGTATGCATCAATTGCCCTTACTTCATCCAGTTCATCCAGATAAAGATTTAGATCTGAAAATTCTTTGATGTTACACAAGTATATAAGTAGTCTCCCCTGTTGACCTTGGGTTGAGCTTTAACTACTGACTTGGATTTGAGAGGTGACAGCTTCACTTTCTTGACTGCCCTTGACTTTGTCCTTTTTGGCTTGCTAAGGATTGGTAAGCTGAAGTCAGGAATTGGTATGTTATCCCACTATATTGGCTCATCCTTTGGCACAATAGGTTCACCATGTATGTTCCTGTAGGGATCCACCACCCTTATGTCTTCAAATACCACCGAGGGCTTTGATGCTTGAGTTGTAGCTGGTGTGGATTCCTTAGGAAATTGATCTTCCAATTCCTTGTCAACAATATCCAGTTTCCTTTTTGTTCTTCTAGCCAATTCTTTCTTCCTTGGGGATTTCTTCTGTTCTTCAATTTTTTTCTTTGATTCAGCAACTTCAGATGGTTGAGAGGGAATTTGTTGAGAAGAGTTTACAGCCTGTAGCTTGGCCAAGATAGCAATCTGTTCTTTCTTTTGTTTAGACTTCTTTGCATCTAGAGCAGCTTGCCTCTTTTCCTGCGTTAATCTGGCTTTTTCTTCTTTCTTTGCTTGAGCAAATTATGGATGTCCAGCTACCACACAAATTTCCTTTCCATTTCTGAATATCTTAGCAATTCTCCTTTTTGAAGCTGAATCAGCTGGATCTTTATAGAAAACAATAGATCTTGACAGAAACTTCTTTTCATCAGGCTTGGGTGTCTCATACACAGTGTCCATAGGGTTCTTCCAAGATGATTTTGGATAATTTGCCCTTGGTTTAAGAATTGTTTCAGCCTTTGGAGACTTGATGCAGGAAGATTGTCCTCTTTCCAGATAGTTCATGCTTATCTCATTCACACTGATCGGCTTGACATGAGAGTGATGAATGGCTGACTTAACTGGCTCCTTGACTAGTTCAAACTTTTTCTGTATCTCCTCATCAATCTTATCCCAGTTGATCAAACTCAACTTTCCTTTTTCAGCAACTTTCAAATTTGCTGCTGCTGCTTTAATTAGATATATACCATCTGCAACTGTTGGCTTGGAGACAGTAATTGAAGGTACAATTACTTTGCTGATTTGTACTTGAAGTTTCTCCCCCTCAGTTGGTCCTTTCTCGCCCTTACTTGATTCTCTCTCCCCCTTTTTGTTATCATCAAGTTGAGGAGTTAGGCCTTGTGCTTTAGCCAGCTGCATGAGAAGATTTTTCTGAGTCTGTTGATTTTGAAGAAGGATAGCCACTGAATTCTCAATAACTTGAACTCTGTCTTCCAGCTTGGCCAGCTTCTTTTCAGAATTTGATTCTCTCCTCAATCTTAGTAATAGATCTTGCATGGTAGCATATGGCATTACTGAATCCAGCTTCTCAGAATTTTAGGTCTTCAAGTCAGCTATATCTCTTTTTAGTTCATCCACACTCAGATTCTGTCTTAATTGCTGGATCTTCATGAGATGTAGAGAGTCTAGGTGAGCTTGAAGACTAGCCTTGGTACCAGCATCTGAAGTTTCCTGAAGGGCCTTTTGAATAGCCATCACTTGCTTGACCAAAGATACACCAAATTGTTCTGGTGTAGATTCCTTTGTCCATGCCCATCCAGGTAAATTTGAAACAGAACTTGGGCCTTCATCTCCCCCTAAGTTCATGCTTCCATCCAAAGAAACAGAGTCATCATCATGAGAATTTACTCCAAATTCTTCAGATGGCTCACCAGCTTGAGAAGACATCCTATTGACAGAAGCTTTATCTCTTTGAAGAGTATTTCAGGTGTGTACTAAATTCAAAGTCTGTTCTGCCTCCACATTGCCCTGAGCAGCCAACAATTGATAGGCTGACATAGGATGAGTAAAAGTGTCAGCATCCAAGGAAATGTTATCAATTTCAGCTTTGTAATGTTGCTGAAATTGTCTTCCCTTTTCAGCATCATCCACAATTATTGACTCACTAGCAATGGCTGGATCCACCCTTATTTCTCCTGTACCTGCCTTTCTCTCATAATCTCTCTTTTGTTGCATCAGGGTCTCACCCTGGCTCCCCACCCTCACCTTCACCTACTAAGGTGGGACTCCTCTCACTCACTTTTGCCAATCCTGAATAAATGGATTGCTGAGTTTCACTCTTTTCCTCTCCTTTTTCCTGGGAGCAACCCAGCCTCTCACTCAATGTACTCTCCTCTCTCAGTCCTAAGAGTGACTGTATTACCACTAAATCTTCTGCACTATAAATAATTGATGTTTGAAGTTGTGCAGAGACATTCGACGGATAAGTGATATCCATCGGGTGAGTGGTAAAGCTATCCGACGGATAACTGCTGTTAAGCTTATCCGTCGGGATACAATCACTACTCGACGGATGAGCAATATCCATCAAGAGAGTAGAGATGAATGAGGTGGGAAGAGAAACTATTGTTGAATCTGTGTTGATTGAAGTTATTTGAGGCACAGATGTCACAATGGTATCTGAAAGAATTGGCAAATGAGCCAACAAATCATCTAAAAGATGATGCTCACTTGCACTAGATTTTGGCTTCCCCAACAGAGTTAAAGAAGGGGAATCAGGAATAGAAGTGTTTATCATATCCACTTCCAGAGAGTTTGTTGGTGAGTATGGCGTTTCAGAGGCTTCTATTATAAGAGATTTTGGTTGTGACTCCACATTTATTGGAGCCACATCAAACTGAATTTGAGAAAGTGCAGGGACTGTGTCTTTAGCACCAGTTTGCACAGTGTGTGTGCCCTGTGCATCCCCAATGGTTTTGGATTTATTCTTTCTTGTGTAAGTTTGTGGTGAGCTTGTGTCCCTAACCCTTTTGGCCTGTGCTCTTGGCTGAGAGCTTTGTTCAATAGCCACATCCTTTTGGGAGAATGTAGCTAAAAGTGAGCTTTTGTCCTTTTTAAGTACTACAGTTTGTTGGGAAACTGCAGTGTGGCTAGGCTGGGATTCACTCAACTCTCCAACCTTATCCTTGGGGTTTCTTTGATGTTCACCCATTCCATCACCTAACTGATCCTCCTTCACACTCCCCTCTTTGGCTTTGGTGGATTTTTCAACTGGTACCTTTTGAGAGATACCAGAGGGGGTATTCTTTGACTTGGATTTAGAAATTACAATTGTTTTGGCAGCTTCGGTAGGCAACTGTTTGGTCATTGTCACAGTTGCCATAGCTACTCCTGAACTCAAAGAAATTGAGGAGATTGGAATAGTTGAGGGTATGGATGAACTTACCTCACTTACCTGAGGTGTCTAGATACCAATTGTGTTTGGATCTTTAACTGTATGTATGTTAACAGATAGGCTCTGATACCAATTGTTAGGTCACACACACTGTAGAGGGGGTGAATACAGTGTATAGTACACTCAAATCGAACTTTAAGAACTTAAGTAACAGAAAACAAACTTTATTGAAATAATAAACTCTGTTACAGTATGGAACTGTTACCTCTCAGTGATGAACAAATATCACGAGAGCTGCAAGGGTTACAATGAATAATCTTTTCTAATAATGATAACACTTATAGTGTAAACCCTATGTCTGTGTTTATATACTACACAGTTACAAGATAATCGCTAATTGATATGGAATATAATTCTGCTTCCTAAAATATATCAATCAGATATCTTTTCTTCCAAGTATTCCATTCTTCACGGAATTCCTTCTTCATGCATATCTCTTCTTATGTTTATCTCGATCTTCTTTCCTTTAATCAGCTACTGTCCTTATCTGATTGTCCTTCAGCACTTAAGTTCTGATATCTATCTTCTGATGATTATCTCCTGATAATATAAGTACTGATATCCTTAAGTCCTGACTTCCAGTATAAGTACTGATCAACAGTTAAGTACTGATTTATCCTGTTCACATAAGATTCTGAAAGCTAAACATAAAACATATTAGCCATGACATTATTAAATATATCTAACAAACCCGATATTAATCTGTTTTCTTTGCATTTAATGAACAACTGCACGCATAAAAATAACTTGAAAATTTCGAAATAAATTTTAAAATATCATAAATAGTTCAAAGTTATTAAAATAATTTTTTTCATAATTTTTGAAGTATTTTTGAAAAGCAACTCGTACTCGTATTTTAATATTAACGAACCGAGCTATATTTAAAACAATTTCAGAAAATCACGAAAATCACGAAAATAGTCTTAAAATATTACAAATATCCCGAAGTTTATAAAAACATAAATTTTGAAATTTTTAAAAAAATTCCAAAACACAACTTGTACCCGCTTTTTAACAATTAACAAAATAACGCGCGGGTGAAATTAATCCCAAAAGTTCCCGGAATAATTTTAAAATTCTCGGAATATTCCAAACTTAAATATATATGAGTTTCATAATTTTTGAAGAATCCTGGAATTAAATACAGATTTTGCAAATAAATGAAATCAGAAAATCATCCAGGGCTAAATAATTAATAAAATTTTGACTTCTAAATTTTATAAAATCCCAAAAATAATTATTGTAATTATAAAACCATAAAAACAATTTCAGAGACATTCCAAATATTTATGTAAATAAATTTGCATTAAATCCACTTTTAAAAGTGAAAACAGTTCAATACAATTTCATAATTAATTACGCGAACAAACTGGTACACCATAAATAACACATAGATAATAATAAAACAACATCGAGCTGACAAAAACTTTACACATACTTTATTTATTTAACACTTCCATAATTACATATTTAAATAATTCAAAAATACACGAGTCGTTATATCCATCCCCCCTTAAAAGGATTCTGTCCTTAGAATCTGGTCTAGCTAAACAAGTGAGGATATTTGTCAAGCATATCTGACTCTAATTTCTAAGAAGACTCTTCTACTTGAGGATTTCAAATGTACTTATTATAGATATACACTCATTTTCAATAACTTTCCTTTAACGATCAAGAATTTAGATCGATCACTATATGCAAAACAAACTTGGATTAGAGCCCATTGGCTCTTGATTAATCACTTGATTCAAATCAGATACTTATCTCCCTAACCTTGACAGGCAAAACACATTATATGTACGTACTGTTGTGACGGTAACATCAACTCATGAATAACTTTATCTATATTTATCGATACATCAAATGGTTTACTAAATTTAGGACTCAACTTATCCTCTCTATTCAGATCTATCCAACCTTTTTCAAGGTAAAATTTTTACTAACACTACTAGTCCTATTTCTATACCCATACATTCTCCCGATACAAATCCGCCTTCGTGCTTTGTCTATCCCAAATTGCTTCAATCAATATCACTACGCCCTTGGTGTGCTGAATTAACGTAGAATTTGACAACTTCCTTTCTCCCATTTTATCTTAATGAAGTGGGGACCTACACTGGCGTCCACATAAGTCTTGGTGCTCACTTCCAACTTGGTTTCCAAACATTTAATTATCTCCTATTTGTTTCTATCAGTTAAGGCTGAAAAGAAATCTCATATATTCACTTATTATTACCTTTAGGTATTTGAACTCATATTCCACTCTTTCCCAGTCGTTTATGTCCAATCCTTTCTTTCTGCACAAGGCATCTGTTACCGTACAGCTTTGTTTAGGTGGTTGCTAGTGGATTAATCAGAATCTTTTGTTAACCTCGGTCAAAATTTCATACTTGGAGACTCAACGTATAGTTGTTTTCCTTCTAATCTTTGGAGGAAAATCTTTGGGCATTCCGTGTAGACTTTCTTATTCTTTGAGTAGCTGAGGATGTTATCAATAAATATAGTTTGCTTATCTAAATACTCCTTATAAACCATGATCCTTAATTCCTTATAGTTACCTGATACACTTGTTATTTCACATAATATCATCAGAGATTGCAATGCTCTTAACTCACTTTAATCGTAATCTCTTATATGTTCTCAAGTCGGATCTTAAGTTAATCCTCGAGACATAACACACTTCTTAGATTAGGTCTCATAGGTAATCAATTCTTTGTAGGGATCACTTCTTCTTATTCGTTGTTTTATTAAATTTCCGCTAATTAGTACATAATCTCATGATTTCATTCCTTTTCTCCAACAACATCACTGATACATTTTATGATTCGCTTCTTGTAAAACCACTCCTTGGTCTGCCTTGTTCACTAGGCCTCCGATACTTCGCCTTAATTCTTTGACATGACCAACACTTCGCAATCTATTTTGAAATTCCCTTCTTATACCTGGTTATCACTATTTTTCTTTAAATTTCCATATATCTTGGCATTTCTTCAATAGATTAAATACTTTATATTGTGAATGGTCATTTTTTAATTTCTCTACTTGTAGCATCCAAGTGCTGGAAGAAAACCTGAGGATATCGTGATCATTCTCCTGGGCGTATAAATTTCCTCTTACTAACTACTAACATCATGATCCATTATCTTCTCTTGACATTTCCTTATCTTTCACTTACCAACTTCGACTAAAAGGTCATACTATCCATCCTTGCTCCTTTTGGATTATGAACTCTGACTTCGAATTCCAAATTCTAAAATTCCACAGATAATTCTTCTGGTGCAGTCTCTATGTTCGTTCTCTCCTTTTTGCTTATTGCTTGCCTCTACATTTGCTTTTCCTCGTGAATTCATACTTCAAACTTTTATGGCCCGCATAGATCTTACACTTCCTTCATACATGTAATATTTCCCAATCTTTCAAAACAATATTATTACTGTTAGTCCCAATTATGAGTAGGACACTTCTACTCATAAGGTTTCGGTTGTCTGGGTGCATATACAATAACACTAATGTGCTGCATCAACACACATCCTACTCCCTTATGAGAAGCATCACTATAGACTACCAAATCTCCTTGACACTTTCAAAATGATAAAGCAGGTGATGTAACCATTCTTTCATTTAACTCCGCAAAACTTTCTTCATCCTTCTCCATTTCATATTAACTTCTTGTTTTTTCCTGGTTAGCTTCATCAAAGATATTGCAACTTTGAAGAAATTTTGCATAAAATTTTTGATAGTAACCGGCCCATAATAAAACTTCTTACTTTTGTTGGTGTTTCTGATCTTTTTTTTTTCATTCATAATAACTTTAATTTCTGTTGAATCTCTTTTGATCTTTTCCACATTGGCTACTTATGCTAAGAACTATACTTCATACAACTTCTTTCTTCTCCAACTTCCCAGTTACCATTAAATGTTTTGCATGGTCCTCCGTTGACTTTAAGTATCACAACTACAGCTTATCCGGATATTCCTTAAAGATTCTGTCCATCGAGTTCAAATATTACTGGTATATTGGTTAATTCAAATGACAATACGAGAATAGTACTTAGTTTTGAAAATTATCTTTAATATATCCATAGGTTTAATCTTCAATTGGTGAAATACCAAGTCTCAAATCAATCTTAGAAAAGTACTTTGCTTCTTTCGTTTGATCAAACATTGGGTCGAGGTAACTGATACTTGCTCTTGATAGTAAAATTGGTGAGCTTTCGCTAGTCGACGTTCAATCTCATACTTCCATCTTTCTTATTAACAATTAGTACCGGTGCACCTCATGGAATACACTGGGTTTAATCGCTTCTTCTTCTAGCATTTCTTGCATCTGCTTTGCTAACTTCCTCATTTTAACTGGTGCCATTTTGTGTAAGGCCTTGGCCACTGGCTTCGTCTCAGGTGTTAAGTCACTCGCGAGCTTCATTTCTCTATCTGTAGGAAATGTTAGTAACTCATCTGGAAACATATCTTGAAACTCCTTAATTGCTGTAAAATCTTCAAATTGTGTTTGCTTCTGACTTTTATTTATCTCATAATCACCATAATGCTCACATTTTGATCATCGTAATCATCAATAACAAATTATTTACCCTCCTTCTTCCTTTATATCTCATCATATTCTCATTTGACGTCTTCAGGACTATCTCTTCATCACGACGGTTTCTCTGGGCATCATGCTTAAATAGTTAATCCATTCCGTAGAATAATGTCAAATCCTCTTATCTTAAATAATATCGATTTTTCACAACTTATTGTCAGAAATCTCAATTCTACCATTGGTACTTGCTTATTCAATAATTACACGTTCTTGACTTGCTAATCCTTTGATCATAATCTTATCGATTCAACAGGGTAATTCATCTTATCAACAAAACCTTGAGAGATAAACAATTAAGTTTCTCTCACATCTTTTAATACTTTAACACGTAAGGTATCCACATTAATCGTTCACATCACCGCATCCGTATTCTAAATAACATATTTCAAAGATAAATCATAAACTCTCATTCTTGGAGACGTATTCCTTATTGGAGTAGATTCTCTTGGCTCTTAGTGCCTCCCAGAATGGGTTAGTGATTTGCAATTCTTGCCATATGCCCTTATTTTCTTTCCATGCGTGGGACGTAGATGGAAGTTTGCCGGCTTGGTTCAAAATACGTTGACTTTTGTTTAAAAAAACTCGTGCATAGAACGACAGTACAACGAAACAACTAGAAGGATTCACAATTCAACAAAAATTAAAGGTGAAAAGAAAGAAGAAATAAGGATTTGAATATAAATGAGACAACCACATTGGTACTTAAGATGGCCAGTCTTTCGTACCATATGGCATACAACACATGATTAGGTGGCGTCCCACCTGACTTTTCGTCATCCCGATAAAGTGTCTCACCATAACACTGTTTGTCCCAATCAGAAAGCAAAACTTGAGGGAAACAATTAAATTTGAAAGGAATGCAATATCCTCCTTTTTGATATCATCATAAGGAGTTTATTAAGAAAAGAAGTTCATACATTTTTAGGAATTACAAAGGAATATACGTTGTAATATTGAAGACAAGAATGATACCATTAGTCACCATCCACATTTCACTTGTATTCATCTTTCGAGCTTGTTCGATCATATCCCAATTGTGTCATATATCAACTTCAGAAAGTACGCTGAAATGCCTTCACAAATTAAGCATTATGGTAGATTCTTACTTGTTAGGTCTTGCATCTTTAACATCGCACCTAAACGTATAATACTTTAACAATTTGATCATAATGGCATCCCCACCAGATAACCTCGAGTTTCCTCTTTCAATTTAAAATAACCCCAAATCATTCAACATAGCGATCCTTTTGTTAATAATATTCTTCTTTTAAGAAGATCTGGAAATCTTCTCAATCTCCTTCAGTCATACTCAGGCTTCTGTTAGATCAATGAATTCTTTGAACTTGGATAGTCCTGTAATTGGATGAGTAATTGCTCTATACGCTGATTCTGTTGTTAATCTTATCAAACAATATTTGTACCTTTCTATTAGGAACAACCAACTTTTTCATAATCGCGGATCACTTTGTTCTCTGAATTACAATATTAAATCTAAAATAAGTATCCTTCAAGCTAATCTGAGTCTGTTGTCAAACAAGAAACTCAAGTAGTAACTTGACAACAATGTTTAAAACTTATTTTTATTCAAAAAGGCTTTTAGAAATTTTGTAAGGAAAAATCTTTTTCGAAAACTTGTTAAAATTTTGAAAATCATAAATTTGGTTGTCCTTACTGTATGAGTTGGTTATTGTCCTTCCTACCTATAACAAGGTACCAAATTAAAGAAATGATCACATAAAGGTCCATTCACTTCAATCTACCTTCTCTCCTTTATTGGGTCCATTTGCCTTCTTTAATCGACAAAAGCTTTAGTTGTTGTTGCATGTTATCTTATTTGTAGCTTCATATCAAAGCTTCCATACTGGTAATGCTCCCATCGACAACTTTTGTAATCATTCAGTAGAACAGGTTATCCCACAGCCAACAAGTCTATTTCATATAACAAAGTTTGTTTATATCACGTCACATCACTACTTTACATATCACATTTATCATTGCACCATCATCTAATTTTACGAAAATTCCATATTTACACTTTTCTCTCTAATTTTTTTCAAAATTCATCTAATCCATCCCACAAGCTAATCACGGGTGGTCTATTCACTCGTGGCTCCATTTAAATCTGGTAAAAACTATCCTCCAAAACACGTGAACCTTCTTTCTAAGCTCCTTCTCGCCTTTATTAATATCTCATGCACTTACCATTTGGTGTAGCGATCGAATCCATCCTCGTGAATACTGTCGCTCCATAAGATAGGTTTTAAACTGTGGGCATAGAACATGGTGTAGAGTAAACTAAAGAAATACACTTACAGCTGAATGTCCCGTAAAACATGAATAAGTAGATGGAGGTTTTTTTTATAAGTGGTCTCACATCAGGAGGTGGTATAATAGCGTAGAATAGCTTGAAGGGGTGAAGCTGTTATAAACGAAGGTAATACCAGTAATACTGATAAAAGAACAAGGTGCGAATCAAATCTGGGAGAAGATGACGATCCTCGAACGGAAGGCTCTGAATGATCAGGTGATACAGGGAAAATAGGATATGCCATTGCCGTTATCTGGAAATCACGTCGCAAGCTAAGAATCCCGAATTGCAACACCAACCGTGCCGGAGACATACTATACCGTCGCACTCAACCTCACGACGTCTTATCTTTCTATTTCCTATTCATAATTCTAACCCTCTACCCAATCCCGACAATCGAGGCTTGTTTTAGTGACTTATAACCTGTAGCTCTAATACCAACCTGTGGCGCCCTCCAAACCCGGGTCAGAAGTTTGGGGTCCATAACACATACCAATTAATTTCATCACTAATTTTACTGAAATCAGAAAATTTCGAAACCACAACACGTGGCTCACGCGCGGCTGCGGCTGGAAAAATACAGCAGTGGCCTGAAAAACGAAACAATAAGGAGGCAACAGGAAAACAAGACGGCATTATAGTAGAACCATGACTACACATACGCAATACAGTGCAACACAAACACCTGAAGGAATACACACACGCGTGTATACACGCCCCAGCAAGCGAAGCAACAGCAGCGACGGAGCTTACCAGGAAGCAGCCGAGAGAACCATCAAAAAAAGAAAAGTAAGGAGATAGGGGAGCAGCGGAGAGATTGAGAGATGAATACAGGGGAAGGGGTAAGCACAGTGGTGCTTATCTCTTTTTCGTTGATTAGCGAATTTAACAATAACAAGTGAATTAACAGAATACTGCCACGTTTCTGTCCGGTTTGTAAGGATCATACACGTGTCCTTTATCAATTATAACCCGATATTAATCTGTTTTCTTTGCATTTAACAAACAACAGCACGCATAAAAATAACTTGAAAATTTCTAAATAAATTTTAAATATCATAAATACTTCAAAGTTATTAAAATAATTTTTTTCATAATTTTTGAAGTATTTTTGAAAAGCAACTCGTACTCGCATTTTAATATTAACGAACCGAGCTGTATTTAAAACAATTTCAGAAAATCACGAAAATAGTCTTAAAATATTATAAATATCCCGAAGTTTGTAAAAACATAAATTTTGAAATTTTTAAAAAATTTCTAAAACACAACTTGTACCCGCTTTTTAACAATTAAGGAAATAACGCGCGGGTGAAATTAATCCTAAAAATTCCTGGAATAATTTTAAAATTCTCGGAATATTCCAAACTTAAATATATATAAGTTTCATAATTTTTGAAGAATCTTGGAATTAAATACAGATTTTTCAAATAAATGAAATCAGAAAATCATCCAGGGCTAAATAACTAATAAAATATTGATTTCTAAATTTTATTAAATCCCAAAAATAATTATTGTAATTATAAAACCATAAAAACAATTTCAGAGACATTCCAAATATTTATGCAAATAAATTTACATTAAATCCACTTTTAAAAGTGGAAACAATTCAATACAATTTCATAATTAATTATGCGAACAAACTGGTACACCATAAATCACACATAGATAATAATAAAACAACATCGAGCTGACAAAAACTTTACACATACTTTATTTATTTAACACTTCCACAATTACATATTTAAATAATTCAAAAATACACGAGTCGTTATATTGTTCAAGAGTGATTTATTACCGGTCATATGTCTTGAACATCCACTATCAAGATACTATATGTCTTGTTTCGCGGCAAGACAAACCTTCAACCATGATTAGTTAAATTTATAGGTACCCATTTGTCTTGAGGGTCCTGGGGTTAGTACATCATATATAACATTTGATTTATGAAAGAATCTAGGCATGGTATAATTATCATTAGTCATATAAATATTTCTAGATGCATACGACCTAGTTTGAGGTTGATAATACCTAGAGTTATCATGAAATCTTATTGGTGCATGATAAACATTATATCTATTATTAGCATGGTAAGTAGCATAAGCATTTCTACTAAAAGGTTGTTGCCTTCTAAATGCATTACTATTTACATGATATTGTGTGTTTCTATTTTGAAATATAGTAGGTTGATGAGACCATTGTTGCCTTGGATTCTTATATTCCATATTTTTATGAGGCACATGTTTATCATCTTTCTTGTATGATTCCTTGCGAATCCACACATGCTTCCCCTTAATTTCACCATTCTTAAATTTGCAATATTGAATGGTATGTCCCATTTTATTACAATAAGAACATTTATAAGATGGTGATTCGGGTGAAGTCTTTATTGGTGATACAAATCTTCGAGTATTTCCTTTAGGAGGAGAATTCTTATTATATCCCAAAACTTCATGATTATATGAGGTTTTTGTATGCACCATTTGATCCATCATCTTATTGCCTTTTTTAAATCTTTAAATGACTTCTTCAAGATTTTCATGTTCTCTCTTTAAGGCATCAATCTTGTTGTTAAGGATTATTTCTTGATCCTTAACTTGAGCTATGAGTTTATAATTTTCTTCTTTTAACCTTAGAGCTTCATCTTTAAGCTCATTGGTTTTTAATAGCTCATTTTCTTTATAAAGATTGTCTTTATAAGATGTTTCTTTATTTTGAACATTTGATTCATTTAGAATCTTTAAGTTCAATAGATCAACGTGAAGTTTACAAATATTATCATTCAATTGTATCTTCTCACATTCCATCTCTTCGTCTTTGAGAATTAATGATTTATTCTCTATTTCAAGATTGAGTATATTTTCTTGAAGTTTATTTACCTCAATCTTGATGAGATGGTTTTGATCTTTTAGAGATGTAATCTCATTCTCATCTTGGACTTTTGAGTCCATCATCCGAGTATATTCTTTATTTTTAGTATGATGAATTTCCTCAATTTTCATCTTCTTGGACAATAATAAGTGAAACCTTTGTTCAACATCTTTATATTTATTCTTATAACTTACTACAAGTTCAATTAAATCATGCTTATTCATATCTAAAAGAGATAAATTAGATTCATCTAATAAAGATTTAATTGAGACATAGTTAGATGTTACCTCTTGATTTGAAGAGGAGATTTCGGTTGAGGTAGTTTCATCTCTAAAATCCATTAAGTATAGATTTACCACTTCTTCACTAGCTTCCGGCGCTTCTTCATCTTCACTTAGATCCCAACCATTTTTGGCCATGAGACTTTGTCCCTTTGAAAGTTTAGGACATTCTCTTTTATAATGACCGGGTTGTTAACACTCGAAACACACATCTTGTGTTTCTTCCGGAGATGGATCTTTAGGTTTTGGAGGAGTGTAAACAGGATGGTTTATAGAGGCATTGGCATTACTATAGGTATTTATATTTTGATTGCCTTTGCCTTTATTGTAGCTCGTTGACGGATAATTACTCTTATAGTTGGAAGAATAATTTTGAGAGTAATTTGGCCTTCCGTTAGAGTTAAACACTCTTTGTTGATTATTTGATTTTAGGAAGCTTTTTCCATATCTTTGAGCTTTGCTTTGAAGCACACGACGAAGTTATCTCGTGAGTAGAGAAATTTCACTCTCATCGAGATTTTGGAGTTCCTCATTTAACTCTTCGTCATTTTCATCTTCATCAATTAATATGGCCTTTAGAGCCATATTTTTCTTTTTATCCTCCACTTTTGGAGCAACCTTTTTCGGAATATTATCTTCTTCGTAAGCACGAAGATTTCCGAATAGGTTATCAATCTTATACTCATTTAAGTTGTGCATCTCTTTTATAGTAGTGACTTTAACCTTCCAACTAGGAGGTAGAGATTTGAGCACTCTTCTATTCTTTTCATTTTGAGTATAATTCTTTCCAAGTTGAGATAACTCATCGATAATACGAGTAAATCTTGTTTCCATATCGATGATATTTTCTCCTTCTTGGAGTTTAAAGTTCTCATATTCTTGGATCAATGTATCCATCTGAGAATCTTTTATATCAGTGGTTCCTTCATAGGTTATCACTAATTTGTTCCACATTTCTTGTGCCGACTTGTAATTATTTACTCTTTTATATTCTTTTTCTGCAAGTGCACTTATGAGAACCATTTCCGCCTTGGCGGCTATATTCATTATGGCTTCTTCCTCCAAGTTGTATTTACTAACCTTCTTTTCGACAATGATGTCATCGATAGTTTTGGTAGGAATGCGAACACCGTCTTTGATAGCCATCCAAACTCTGACTCCTTGAGATCTAGCATAAATACGAAACCTCGTTTTCCATGTTGCAAAGTTGGTGCCATCAAATAGAGGAGGTCGTGAGCTAGATAGACCTTCACCACATCCAACGGGATTAATATACGCCATTTCGGATCACTTTTTGTTGTGCCTATAAATCTGCAAATCACTTAACACACACGTTAAAAAGCAACGCTCTGATACCAATGGTAAGGTCCCGTAAGAGGGCTATTTTAAGCTAGAAGGGGGGTTGAATAGCTTAATTACCAATTTAAAAATTGTTATGGCATTTTAAAATAATTTATCCCTTTTTGAAACTTTACCGAGTGGTTATGCAGTTTATATGTGCGGAAAATAAAGTGCAAGGAAAGAAAATACAACACGGTGATTTTATCCTAGTTCGCGATGGCACAATGTCTAATAGATTCGCTCAACCCTACTCCAGTCCCCGAGCTCCTCTCCCAGACTCGGGATTTTACCTTGTTAGGTCACACACACACTGTAGAGGGGGTGAATACAGTGTATAGTACACTCAAATCGAACTTTAAGAACTTAAGTAACAGAAAACAAACTTTATTGAAACAATAAACTCTGTTACAGTATGGAACTGTTACCTCTCAGTGATGAACAAATATCACGAGAGCTGCAAGGGTTACAATGAATAATCTTTTCTAATAATGATAACACTTATAGTGTAAACCCTATGTCTGTGTTTATATACTACACAGTTACAAGATAATCGCTAATTGATATGGAATATAATTCTGCTTCCTAAAATATATCAATCAGATATCTTTTCTTCCAAGTATTCCATTCTTCACGGAATTCCTTCTTCATGCATATCTCTTCTTATGTTTATCTCGATCTTCTTTCCTTTAATCAGCTACTGTCCTTATCTGATTGTCCTTCAGCACTTAAGTTCTGATATCTATCTTCTGATGATTATCTCCTGATAATATAAGTACTGATATCCTTAAGTCCTGACTTCCAGTATAAGTACTGATCAACAGTTAAGTACTGATTTATCCTGTTCACGTAAGATTCTGAAAGCTAAACATAAAACATATTAGCCATGACATTATCAAATATATCTAACAATCTCCCCCAACTTGTAAATTAACAAAATATACAAGTTTAACAGATATTTGATGATGTCAAAAACATTAAGTACAAATGCATGAGAAATAGACTAGCTAACTACAACTTACAGTCCTTAAAGTTTTTACCAATTTCAACTTCTGATAACAACTTCAATCTGTATAAATATCAGAATTTAAGCAGTTGTAGATCTTCAACTTGGCTTCTTCATTTTCTGATCTCTCTGATGTCAGGAGTTGTTCTGAGATAGTTCTTCAACAAACATTTCTCAGCATATCTTAGTTCATCAATCATTCTCCTTTTAACATCTTTAAGCTCTGCAGTATCTTCACCAGTTTGAAAGATTGCAGCTCTGAGATCATTAATCTTTGCTTTTCTCAACTCCTGATCTAGTCTTATGACATAAGTTTTGTCAGACTCAAGATTGAATTCAAGTCCCTTAATACCAAGATACGTTCTGATCTGTGCAGTATTAGGCTTCATATCAACAATATCACCATTGTGATCTCTGTACTTTGGAACATATATGCTGTCAAACTTAACAGAATAAAGCCTTTTCTGTCTCTGAATATGTTCTTTTAAGTAGTTTGCAGCAGTCTCTGTTATTCTGTCATCCACTTGAAGTAAGAAAAGTACACGCTCCAATTCTTCAAAATACTTCAAAGGAATGGCATTTTGTCTTATATGATAAACCCTACCATCTGTCATGAAATACAACATGATGTATTCTTTCAAGTAGGTATGGTAAACCATCTGTACAGATTCCAGTTGATTCAATCTCTCAGGAGTTGCTCCAATACCTGGTTCACTCAAGGAAGTTGGATCATTGGTAGTGTTATGTACTCTTCTTTCATCAGCACTTCCCAATCCAGTTTTATCTCTAGCTTCCTTTCCAGTAACTACTCTTGCTTCAAAACCACTTGCAGTAGTCTTCAAAGATTGAGTTTGTTTTGCTTTAGTGAATCCTGGTAGGAGTGTCTTTGATCTATTTTCTGATATCAAGTTAACTTGAGCTTTGTCAGAGGTTACTTGCTTCTTCTGAATATCAGAACTTACAATTTCTTGACTCTGAACAACTTGAGCCATGTCAGAGGTTGTTTTAAGAACTTTTCTTGAAGTCAGAGCAAGATCATCTTTTTTATCAGCAATTTCTTCTTCCTCGGGAGGTACATAACCCTTGATAGGTTCACCAACCTTTTCTTTACCCTTGGATCTTGGATCTATCTGTGGTTGTGATCTAGCCAATGTTGCTTCAGTATGTGTCCTTTCTTTGATCACAATGCCTTTAAGTTTTGGAAGTGACTTTTTACCAGAAGCTTCAGATTTAGATGTGACTTTCTCTGATTTAAGTCTGGCTTCTTCTTCCTTTAAACTTTCCAAGTCCATTCTTGGATTTTCTTGAAGAAATAACTGTCTTGACATTTCCTCATCAAGATCTAGAAGTTCATCAGAACTTATCCTTTTACCAGCAGCAGAACTTATTCTTTTCCCAGTATCAGAACTTGTTCTGTGACTAGCTTGTCTTGATGTAAACCTTCTACCTTGACTATGACCGCTACCCATTCCAGAGTTTCCTTGGTCATCTTTTCCATCATCCTTTCCTTGCAGTGTCTTGTTGGTTTTGCATTTGGACTTAATTACATTCTCCCCCTTTTTGGCATCAGCAGGTAGTAAAAGAGAGATAAGTAGTTCCACTGAGGTCTGGATTTCAGTAAGTTGCGATTGCTGAGAAGCTTGATTTGTCAGAATTTGATCAATCTGAGCTTGTTGTTTCTCTTGAGTTTTCTCAATATAAGCAATCCTGTCAATGGTAGGTTGAAAGAACTTTTTCTTATCAATTTTCCAAACTTGTTCCTGTTTGATAAAGTTCTCCTGAATCTTGTGTAGCTCTGCATGAGTAGTTGAATGAAGACCTTGTAGATGTTTAGTACTCAATGCAGTGACTCTTAGTTGGGTTTTAAAATCATCAGAATTTAACATTTCATCAGCTTTAGTCAAGTGCTCAGCAAGATGTAAAGCATTTGGAACACATGAAACTGAGTTCCAGTCCTTAGTCCACTCCTGACCTGCAGGAGTTTCACTCCAAGGCACTGGTGCATCCCTGATAACAAACTCCTTTACCAGTTCAGACTTAGGAAGAGTCGGTGGTGGAGTATGTCCTGAAGGACCTGCTTCATCAGCATCGACAGTTGGAGCAGCTTCACCAGTATCTCCAACATTTGCAGCATCAGAACTTAAAGAATCAGTATCTTCTGATAAGACAACAGTGTGAGTAGCAATGGAGGCTTCAGCATCCTCTAATTGCTGATCTGATACTAAGTTCTGATCAACAGCCATATCCTGATGCTCAACTAAAATCTGATCATCAGCATCTTGATGCAGAGAAGGTGTTGTTGATAACTCTGGAGTTTGAACAGCATCAGTAAAAGGTGTTGTGGAAGGATTAGTTGCTGTTGGAGCTTCTAAGAAAAGTATTTCAGGCACAACCAGGTTCTGAATATCAATTTCAGCACTTGTGCCTGGATCAACAAGAGACACAGATGGTGAGTTAGCCTGGTCAGATACAGCTTCCTGAGATGGAGTTGATGGAGAAGAAGTGACTGGAGCAAATTCCTTGTCTTGTGAGATCAGAGATTCCTGATCCCCTTCCTTAGCTGCTTCCTCCTCATCATCTGAAACTGGCCTTTGTGCCCTCTGTTTCTTGTACTTCCTTGTTGATTTGGATTCCTTGGGAGTTTCAGGAACTACCATTAGTCTAAGCCTCTTGAGAAGCCTAGAACCCCCAATTTCAGAATCCTTCTGAGAAGTTGCTTTCTCAGCTTCAATTACCACAGGTTCTGAAGAAGGAATCTGTTCCTCAGAATCTGATTCATCTCTCAAAGTAATTCTCCTCCTCTTTTGAGGTGTTTGAGGAACAGTCTTTGTTCTCTTTGGCTTAGAGGATGTAGGCTTCACAGTAGGTGCTGAAGAAGAAGGTTGAGGAGTCTGTGAAGTGGAGAGATAGGATTTGAGATAAGTTTTGAGGGTAGGCTGAGATATACCCTGAGTGGTAGGGACAGAATCTGTTTCACAGACTGAGGAATCTGTAATGGTCTCACCATTGATATCTTTGTGTCAGCATTTATCAGGTCGTTAAAGTACCTTTTTGCAACCTTAAAAGGTGGGGTTTGAGTGCTGACTAACTGGGGTTCATCAGTACAATACGTATAAATAAGTTGACAGAATCGAGCAAAGTAAATAACAGTTCTATCCTCTGTCATCCTATCCCCAATAAAACCAATTAAAGCAGGTGCAAAATCAAAGTGAGTTTGATTGATAAGTGAATACCCGATGTGCTGACTCATGATTGGGATAACATCAAAGTTTGAACACTTGTTGCCAAAAGCCTTGGTGATGCAATCAAAGAAGAAACTCCATTCTCTTCTGATATGAGCTCGTTTCAATTGTCCTAGTTTTATCAGACTCTTTTCATATCCCAAATCAGTCATTAACTCCCGAAGTTCTGATTCCTCTGGTATAGAGAAAGTACAATCTTCTGGAAGATGTAATGCTCTTCGTACTGTACCAGGAGTGACTACATAGGATGAATCACCCACTTGGAAGATAATACTGGGAGTTCCTCGTTTACCACCATCATCAAAAACTCCAGTCCTCCAGAACCTCAGAACTTGTTGACTTGAAAATAATTCAGGCTGAGTTAAGGCGTACCCAACCTCACTATGTGCAAGAAGATCTTGCACAAAGTGCAATTCAGATGGAGCTTCAGCATGATCAAGAATTGCAGCATAGTTGTTTGGAACAAACTTTGCTCCATCAATGATTAAATCCTTTGGTGCCATGTGAAAAAATATTGAGATTCAAGTATGCCTGTTGGGTGTTTGAGCTAATGTCTGTATGAAAAACCAACGTGAGAAAGAAGGAGAAAGAGAGTAAAAGTAAGGAGAGAGATAAAGTATAAAGAAAATAAAAGATTAAAGAAATCTTCTCTCTGTTGCACTTATACTCTGAACAAAAAATGTTACCGTTGGACACCTATCAGACATGCAGTAATAACGGTCAGTAACTGGGCTCGAGAAAACAGGAATCATTACTTACCCAGTTGCCTAGTTTCAAGGAAAAACCGTTCCATTAATCAAGAGAAACAGTTTTAATTCAAAATTTAAACCATTAGTACTGATTGAATTATTTTTCACTGCATCATTGATATTCTGAAAATACATCACATGAAAATGACCAAGATAAATTAGATGAGTAAGTGCTGACAATGAATCAGAACTTAATATAAAACAAAATATATATGGTCATCAGAACATCAATCAGGATTTATCAACACAAGATGAAATAACTCAGAGACAAAATCTTGAAGTAAAAACAACTTTCATTAATATATCAAGAGAATACATTTATGAAATGGAAATTACATCAATACCAATACAAGATTTTCCCTAAGCTCCTAATCCTAACATCAACAGCTTTAGTCCTAGCTAAGAAGCCTGACAAAGCTGAGGATGAAGAAGAACAGGAAGAAGACAAGATTAAGTCATCTTCCTCTTCCTATCTTCGATGAACAAGATGGAGAGTCGTATGATTCGCTCTTGCTGACGGATAGCTTCCCGCCTTTCCTCCTCCAATCGCTCCAGATGGCGATGGTAATCCATATAGAAGAATAGAAGGTGAGTCAGCACCTCCTATGGGACAGAATCCCAGATCTCCTCAGGAATGGCTGTTACATGCCACTCCTGCTGCCACTCGGCACAACTTAGCTCCATAGTGAAGGTTTGGTAGTTCAAAAACATGTTGTATCGGACCATTGTGTTTTTGACAGAAAAAGGAGGATAAGTGTGTGAGAAGAATGTGATGAAAAGACTGATGTGAAGTGGTTGCTTATATAGGCAAGAGAATGCCAAGAGACGCAAAGATATTTAATGCTGACAGGTAGAATTAATTCTACCTCGTCTCCCAAGACTTTGAAAAAGAATAATAGTCATTGGAAAGAGGAATCATGGTCTAGATCGCACAAGACACAAGAAACAGTGGACTGTTCAAGTACGAATACCATTAATCCTAATCATAGTGACTATTAATCTTCCACTTCAACATATTCTAGTTCGAACTGAGACTGTTATCAAATTTTATTCACAGATAAGCCAAGTAAAGGATTAGACTGAGAAATCAGAACTTAGACCTATACCAGAACTTAACAGTCATCAGAACATAATTTCTTAACTCGAAAAAGGAATGCCCATCTTAGTAAATACTCATACAAGTTCTGAGTTATGGACGTCAGAACTTAATCATCAGAACGTGTAACTTAGAACTTGTCCTCAGAATTTGTGCAATAATGACACAATGAATGTTTATCTAAAATAACATAGACCACCACAGAATTTTTCATCATTCAGATGGAGTGATTAGTGTGTGCATTAAGCTAAAAACAGACAAAGAGTAAAGTCTGATTCACTTCAGTACATCTTAGAAATAAGGCATAACTAAAATTTTGCTAAAGATCTGTCATTGTCCTGAAACCTACTGATGAATGAGTTCATGCTTGAGTCCATCTCAACTGTTTTGTGCTAATTTTATGCATCTTTTGCAATTCTATTTTACAGTGGCTTCTCAGTGTAAGTGAGTCACGACTGTTTATCAGAATTTATGCTATTTTCAGAGTATTTCTCCAGTAATCATAGAGTGTGAAAAGTCACCAAGAAAATATTTTGCTTTTCTAATGCATATTTACTTAATACCAGCAATGCACTTGGGTCGTCCCTTCCACATTTTTACTCTAGATCTCAAAGGAGTACCTGATTTTATTCTTTGATCTTTTTGCTTTTTGTTTTGATAAGAGAGGTTTATCAGCACTTAGTACATTCAGCAGTTTTACTAGTATCAGAACTTAACAGATGAGTAGCATTATTCTAATTTGTGACTTAGTAATAAGATATACAAAGTAAACTTAACTAAGCTCAATTATCAGAATTTGCTAGTGTTATAAGATTTCCACCGAAATAATTACTTCTTACATGGAATCATTTGTTTATTGAAGACTACTAGGTCAGTTATCTAGCACAGTTATCCTCATAGGATTGAATAGGTACTAGAACAAACATATCACTTATCAGAGTTTAGAAACATATATCAGACAACAGTCAGTACTTAAAGACATTTATCAAGTAAGCACAGAATATACAATGAGATTAATTCTGTAAATACTGAGCATAAAGTCTGATAACACAGAACAAGTCTAAGTAGATTTAGAGAAAGAACCTGAAACCATTCCAAGTTCATTTACCAATCTTGTAAAAGTAGCTTCATATAATGGTTTTGTGAAGATATCTGCTAATTGTTGATCTGTGGGAACAAAATGCAATTCCACTGTACCTTCATCCACATGTTCCCTGATGAAGTGGTACCTGATGCTGATGTGCTTTGTCATTGAGTGTTGAACTGGATTACCTGTCATAGCAATAGCACTTTGATTATCACTGTAAATAGGGATTTTGAAATATGTTAACCCATAATCCAGTAACTGATTCTTCATCCAAAGAATCTGTGCACAACAGCTTCCTGCAACAATATACTCTGCTTCTACAGTTGATGTGGAAATTAACTTTTGTTTCTTGCTGTACCAAGAAACCAATCTGCCTCCAAGAAATTGGCAGCTTCCACTTGTGCTTTTCCTGTCAGTTTTGCAACCTGCAAAATCTGCATCTGAGTAACCTATTAGTTTAAAATCTGATTCTCTAGGATACCATAATCCCAGAGCAGCTGTTCCTTTAAGATACTTAAAGATTCTTTTTACAGCTGTTAAGTGAGGTTCTCTTGGATCTGCTTGAAATCTTGCACAAAGACAGGTAGCATACATGATATCAGGTCTACTAGCAGTTAGATAGAGTAGAGAGCCAATCATACCTCTGTAGTCAGTAATATCTACTGATTTACCGGTATCCTTATCCAGTTTTGTCGCAGTGGCCATTGGAGTGGATGCACTTGAACAATCTTGCATTCCAAATTTCTTTAGCAAGTTTCTGGTGTACTTGGTTTGACAAATAAAAGTGCCTTCCTCATTCTGCTTGACTTGAAGGCCCAGAAAATAGCTAAGTTTCCCCATCATACTCATCTGATATCTTGACTGCATTAGTTTGGCAAACTTCTTGCAAAGTTTGTCATTTGTAGATCCAAAAATGATATCATCAACATAAATCTGGACCAGAAGTAAGTCCTTTCCATGGTTGAGGTAGAACAGTGTTTTGTCTATTGTCCCTCTGTTGAATCCACTTTCCAGAAGAAACTGAGCTAAAGTCTCATACCATGCTCTAGGAGCATGCTTAAGTCCATAAAGTGCTTTATCAAGCCTGTAGACATAATCTGGATGTTTGGTATTTACAAAACCTGGAGGTTGTTCAACATATACCTCTTCCTCCAATTCTCCATTGAGAAAAGCACTTTTCACATCCATTTGAAAGACAGTAAACTTTTTGTGAGCAACATAAGCCAAAAATATCCATATGGCTTCTAACCTAGCAACTGGTGCAAATGTTTCATCATAATCAATTCCCTCCTGTTGAGAATATCCTTTTGCAACCAGCCTTGCCTTATTCCTTGTAATTATGCCATCACTGTCAGTTTTGTTTCTGAATACCCACTTTGTACCAACAACAGATCTATTATTTGGTCTTGGCACTAGGGTCCAGACTTTGTTTCTTTCAAATTCATTCAACTTTTCCTGCATTGCTTGCACCCAATCAGCATCTTGAAGAGCTTCTTCCACTTTCTTTGGCTCAGTCTGAGAGAGAAAAGAATTGTAAAGACACTCATTTAAAGTACATGTTCTAGTTCTGACACCTGCATCAGGATTTCCAATTATCAAATCAGGTGTATGTAATTTTGTCCACTTCCTTGCAGATGGAAGGTTTTCTCTAGAACTGGATGCTCCCCCATGATCCATGCTATCTTCATTTTCATTTTCTGATGCTCCCCCTGAAATTATGCTCTCTGAGTTGGATTCTTCAGTATTTAGATTTTCAGCACTATCAGAACTTGGCTTATCAGAACTTGACGAATCAGAACTTTAAGAGCCAGATGCATGTTCTGATGTTTCTTGAGATGTGGTAGGATCTTGAGTATGCTCCCCCTGCATAGGTGCATCTTCCTTTAACGTAGTCACCACAGTTTCAATAACATCAGAGTTTAATCCATCGGAGTTTGCAGTAACTAACCGTTGGCTTAAGTGCTGAAGGACAATCAGATAAGGACAGTAGCTGATTAAAGGAAAGAAGATCGAGATAAACATAAGAAGAGATATGCATGAAGAAGGAATTCCGTGAAGAATGGAATACTTGGAAGAAAAGATATCTGATTGATATATTTTAGGAAGCAGAATTATATTCCATATCAATTAGCAATTATCTTGTAACTGTGTAGTATATAAACACATACATAGGGTTTATACTATAAGTGTTATCATTATTAGAAAAGATTATTCATTGTAACCCTTGCAGCTCTCGTGATATTTGTTCATCACTGAGAGGTAACAGTTCCATACTGTAACAGAGTTTATTGTTTCAATAAAGTTAGTTTTCTGTTACTTAAGTTCTTAAAGTTCGATTTGAGTGTACTATACACTGTATTCACCCCCTCTACAGTGTGTGTGTGACCTAACAATTGGTATCAGAGCTTATCTGTTAACATACATACAGTTAAAGATCCAAACACAATCATGTCGGACACAGAAACTCCAACTAAGCCTACCACAACTGAGGAACCACCAAAGACACAAATTCAGAGTCGGTATGAGACCATCAGAGTCCCCATACTGAGACCATCTGAATATCCCATATGGAAGGTAAGGATGACCATGTTCCTGGAAGCAACAGATCCAGAATACCTTGATAGAATCAAGGAAGGTCCTCACAAACCAACCAAACTCGCTGTTGCAGTTGCAGGTGAAGCAGCAAAGACCGTACCAAAGGAGAAGAGTGATTATACTGCTGATGACATAGCATCAATTGCTAAGGATGCTAAGGTACGACACTTACTGCATAGTGCCATTGATAATGTAATGTCAAACAGGGTAATCAACTACAAGACTGCTAAGGAGATATGGGATGCTCTGGAAACAAGGTGTCAGGGAACTGGCACAATTAAGACGAACAGGAAGACAATACTCACTCAAGAGTATGAACACTTTGACTCAAAGACTAATGAGTCATTGAATGATTTATATGATAGATTTGTCAAACTTTTGAATGATTTGTCATTGGTTGATAAAGAGTATGATCTTGAAGATTCAAACCTTAAGTTCCTGTTAGCTCTTCCTGAATGCTGGGATTTGAAGGCAACGACAATAAGAGACAACTACAATCTTGATGAAACAACTCTTGACGAAATCTATGGAATGCTCAAGACTCATGAGCTGGAGATGGAACAAAGAAGCAAGAGGAAAGGAGGAAAGTCAAGGACAGTTGCTCTTAAGGCTGAAGAAGAATTCCCCAAAGCAGCTTCCTCAAAGAAAGACAAGGGTAAAGCTCTTTTCATGAAGTCTGATACTGAGTCATCAAGTTCTGAGAGTGATGATGACTCAGATTCTGAAAGCTTGCCTGAGACTGATGCTGATGAGGAGATGATGAAGCTGTGTGCTCTTATGGTGAAAGGAATTACAAAGATTGCATACAGGAAGTTCGGGAAGGGAAAGAAGTTTTCCAGGAAAAGCATAAGTTCTGATAAGAAGAATTTCAGAAGATCTGAAGGCAGAGGAGGAAAGTCTGACAAAGGAGATTACACCAATGTTAAATGCTATAACTGTGGTGAGAAAGGCCACATATCTCCTGACTGCAAGAAGGTAAAGGGTGACAAAGGCAAGGCTCTTGTCACAAAGCAGAAAAGCTGGACAGACACCTCAGACTCTGAAAGTGAGGAGAACTATGCATTAATGGCAAATGCTGATAAAGAAAGTGTTGAGAGCAGTTCTGAAGCTGTTGAAACAAAGGTACCTCAGACTACTTATGCTTTTCATACTGATGATATTAATGAGTTGAGAAGATATCTTAAAACCATGTTTGTTAGCTATAGAGATCAAACTTTAACATGTGAAAGATTAACTTCTGAAAATCTTGCATTTAAGAAAAGGAATGATTTCTTAGAAAAAGAGTTAGTCATGTTCCATCAAACTCAGAAGGATAGAGATGATGCTTTTTATGTTAGGAATGAAGTGCTAAAATTAAATGAATCTCTAAAAACTGAGTTAGAAAAGGAAAGAGAGATTATCAGGACTTGGACTAACTCTGGCAAAACAACTCAAAATTTGCTAAGTAGTGGAAACTGGAAAGAGGGCTTAGGTTATGGAGAAGATAAGAATGATAAAGGAACTGAAGAAATTAAGCCTATTGTTAAGCAAAAGCCAAAGTTTAAACCTGTTAAGTTTGTAACTGTAAAGTTTGAAAATGAGAAATCAGAAGTTAAAGAGGAATTAACTTCTGACAAACTAAAACAGGAAAAGACAGCTGAAGTGAACATAGGCTTAATGACAAAGAAGCAGCTTAAGCATAAGCTGAAAGATGTCAAGAATGCAAACAAGGTAAAATCACCTAGGAAAAATAGGAATGGAAAGGAAGGTGTGAATAAAAGCAATGATTATAATCCTGTTCCTGATGCTCCTAGGAAAACATGTCATAACTGTGGAAGTTCTAACCATCTGGCTTCTTTTTGCAGGAAGAATAAGAATATTAACTCCTTACCTTCAAAATCAGGAGTTAAGAGTCAGTCTGTTAGATACAAACCACAAAATCCTTGTTTTCATTGTGGTAGTTTATGGCATTCCATTTATAGTTGTAAGGAATATCATAGTTTGTACTATGATTATTATCAAATAAAACCTTCTTTGAAGAAAGTTTCCATTGTTCCTTCTAGTGTAAATTCTGATTCAAAATCTGATAGTGTAAGTTCTAATAAGAAAAATGTTAACATAAACTCTGATGCTAAATCCGCTGTAAATGTTAACAAACTTAATAAGGCCAAAGGATCTAAGCAAGTCTGGGTCCTTAAAACTAATAATTAGTGGTCTTTGTGATTGCAGGGCAACAGGAAAAATATTCTAGTTCTGGACAGTGGATGTTCAGGACATATGACTGGAAATAAGGCCCTGCTATCAGACTTTGTGGAGAAAGCTGGCCCAAGTGTTTCTTATGGAGATGGCAACATTGGAAAAACATTGGGATATGGCAATATCAATCTTGGAAATGTCATAATTAAACAAGTAGCTCTGGTCTCAGGACTTAAACACAACCTACTGAGTATAAGTCAAATCTGTGATAGAGGTTATCATGTTGATTTCTTTGAAGAACACTGTGAAATTGTGAGTAAATCTAAAGGCAAAGTTGTTCTGAAAGGATACAGACGTGGTAACATTTATGAAGCTAAGCTTTCACCAAGTACTGATGGTTCTGCAATCTGTCTGTTAAGTAGAGCATCAATTGAAGAAAGCTGGAATTGGCATAAGAAAGTCTCTCATTTAAATTTCAACAATATAAATGAACTAGTCAAGAAAGATCTTGTGAGAGGATTGACAAACACAGTATTTGCTCCTGATGGTCTTTGTGATTCATGTCAGAAAGCCAACAAAGAAAATCTTCATTCAAGAGCAAGACTGATTCATCAATTCTTGAGCCTTATCATCTTATACATGTTGATCTATTTGGTCCAGTAAATGTCATTTCTATTGCAAAGAAGAAGTATGCGTTGGTCGTAGTGGATGAGTTCACCAGATACACATGGGTGTATTTCTTGCACACAAAAAGTGAAACTGCATCTATCTTGATTGATCATGTCAAACAGCTGGATAAAATGGTCAAAGATTCTGTGAAAATTTTAAGGAGTGATAATGGCACTGAGTTCAAGAATTTGATAATGGAAGAGTTCTGTAAAAGCCATGGAATAAAGCAGGAATTTTCTGCTCCTGGAACTCCACAGCAAAATGGAGTTGTTGAAAGGAAGAATAGAACTCTCATTGAAGCTGCACGTACAATGCTTGAAGAAGCAAAGCTTCCAACCTATTTCTGGGCTGAAGCTGTGCAGACTGCTTGTTTTACTCAAAATGCAACACTCATTAACAAGCATGGAAAAACACCATATGAGATGGTGATGAAAAAGAAGCCAAATCTGAAATATTTTCATGTATTTGGATGCAAGTGTTTTGCTCTCAAGACTCATCCTGAACATCTATCAAAGTTTGATCTAAAAGCTGATGAAGGAATCTTTGTTGGATATCCACTTTCCACAAAAGCCTTCAGAGTCTATAATTTGAGAACAAAAGTGGTCATGGAATCTATCAATGTCTCTTTTGATGACAAGAAGATCACTGGTCTTAAAGATTTCATTGACCATGATCAGCTGAGATTTGAAAATGAAGACTCATATTCTGATACTGAAAATCCTGACAGTCTAAGTCCTAATACTGCAAACTCTGATGGATTAAACTCTGATGTTATTGAAACTGTGGTGACTACGTTAAAGGAAGATGCACCTATGCAGGGGGAGCATACTCAAGATCCTACCACATCTCAAGAAACATCAGAACATGCATCTGGCTCTTCAAGTTCTGATTCGTCAAGTTCTGATAAGCCAAGTTCTGATAGTGCTGAAAATCTAAATACTGAAGAATCCAACTCAGAGATCATAGTTTTAGGGGGAGCATCAGAAAATGAAAATGAAGATAGCATGGATCATGGGGGAGCATCCAGTTCTAGAGAAAACCTTCCATCTGCAAGGAAGTGGACAAAATCACATACACCTGATTTGATAATTGGAAATCCTGATGCAGGTGTCAGAACTAGAACAGGTACTTCAAATGAGTGTCTTTACAATTCTTTTCTCTCTCATACTGAGCCAAAGAAAGTGGAAGAAGCTCTTCAAGATGCTGATTGGGTGTAAGCAATGCAGGAAGAGTTGAATGAATTTGAAAGAAACAAAGTCTGGACCCTAGTGCCAAGACCAAAGAATAGATCTGTTGTTGGTACAAAGTGGGTATTCAGAAACAAAACTGACAGTGATGGTATAATTACAAGGAATAAGGCAAGGCTGGTTGCAAAAGGATATTCTCAACAGGAGGGAATTGATTATGATGAAACATTTGCACCAGTTTCTAGGTTGGAAGCCATAAGGATATTTTTGGCTTATGCTGCTCACAAAAAGTTTACTGTCTTTCAAATGGATGTGAAAAGTGCTTTTCTCAATGGAGAATTGGAGGAAGAGGTATATGTTGAACAACCTCCAGGTTTTGTAGATACCAAACATCCAGATTATGTCTACCGGCTTCATAAAGCACTTTATGGACTTAAGCAAGCTCCTAGAGCATGGTATGAGACTTTAGCTCAGTTTCTTCTGGAAAGTGGATTCAACAGAGGGAAAATAGACAAAACACTGTTCTACCTCAACCATGGAAAGGACTTACTTCTGGTCCAGATTTATGTTGATGATATCATTTCTGGATCTACAAATGATAAACTTTGCAAGAAGTTTGCCAAACTAATGCAGTCAAGATATCAGATGAGTATGATGGGGGAACTTAGCTATTTTCTGGGCCTTCAAGTCAAGCAGAATGAGGAAGGCACTTTTATTTGTCAAACAAAGTACACTAGAAACTTGCTAAAGAAATTTAGAATGCAAGATTTTTCAAGTGCATCCATTCCAATGGCCACTGCGACAAAACTGGATAAGGATACCGGTAAATCAGTAGATATTACTGACTACAGAGGTATGATTGGCTCTCTACTCTATCTAACTGCTAGTAGACCTGATATCATGTATGCTACCTGTCTTTGTGCAAGATTTCAAGCAGATCCAAGAGAACCTCACTTAACAGCTGTAAAAAGAATCTTTAAGTATCTTAAAGGAACAGCTGCTCTGGGATTATGGTATCCTAGAGAATCAGATTTTAAACTAATAGGTTACTCAGATGCAGATTTTGCAGGTTACAAAATTGATAGGAAAAACACAAGTGGAAGCTGCCAATTTCTTGGAGGTACATTGGTTTCTTGGTACAGCAAGAAACAAAAGTCAATTTCCACATCAACTGCAGAAGCAGAGTATATTGCTGCAGGAAGCTGTTGTGCACAGATTCTTTGGATGAAGAATCAGTTACTGGATTATGGGTTAACATATTTCAAAATCCCTATTTACTGTGATAATCAAAGTGCTATTGCTATGACAGGTAATCCAGTTCAACACTCAATGACAAAGCACATCAGCATCAGGTACCACTTCATCAGGGAACATGTGGATGAAGGTACAGTGGAATTGCATTTTGTTCCCACAGATCAACAATTGGCAGATATCTTCACAAAACCATTATGTGAAGCTACTTTTACAAGATTGGTAAATGAACTTGGAATGGTTTTAGGTTCTTTCTCTAAATCTGCTTAGACTTGTTCTGTGTTATCAGACTTTATGCTCAGTATTTACAGAATTAATCTCATTGTATATTCTGTGCTTAATTGATAAATGTCTTTAAGTACTGACTGTTGTCTGATATATGTTTCTAAACTCTGATAAGTGATATGTTTGTTCTAATACCTATTCAATCCTATGAAGATAACTGTGCTAGATAACTGACCTAATTGTCTTTAATAAACAAATGATTCCATGTAAGAAGTAATTATTTCGGTGGAAATCTTATGACACTAGCAAATTCTGATAATTGAGCTTAGTTAAGTTTACTTTGTATATCTTATTACTAAGTCACAAATTAGAATAATGCTACTCATCTGTTAAGTTATGATATAGTAAAACTGCTGAATGTACTAAGTGCTGATAAACCTCACTTATCAAAAGAAAAAGCAAAAAGATCAAAGAATAAAATCAGGTACTCCTTTGAGATCTAGAGTAAAAATGTGGAAGGGACGACCCAAGTGCATTGCTGGTATTAAGTAAATATGCATTAGAAAAGCAAAATATTTTCTTGGTGACTTTTCACACTCTATGATTACTGGAGAAATACTCTGAAAATAGCATAAATTCTGATAAACAGTCGTGACTCACTTACACTGAGAAGCCACTGTAAAATAGAATTGCAAAAGATGCATAAAATTAGCACAAAACAGTTGAGATGGACTCAAGCATGAACTCATTCATCAGTAGGTTTCAGGACAATGACAGATCTTTAGCAAAATTTTAGTTATGCCTTATTTCTAAGATGTACTGAAGTGAATCAGACTTTACTCTTTGTCTGTTTTTAGCTTAATGCACACACTAATCACTCCATCTGAATGATGAAAATTTCTGTGGTGGTCTATGTTATTTTAGATAAACAGTCATAGTGTCATTATTGCACAAATTCTGAGGACAAGTTCTAAGTTACACGTTCTGATGATTAAGTTCTGACGTCCATAACTCAGAACTTGTATGAGTATTTACTAAGATGGGCATTCCTTTTTTCGAGTTAAGAAATTATGTTCTGATGACGGTTAACTTCTGGTATAGGTCTAAGTTCTGATTTCTCAGTCTAATCCTTTACTTGGCTTATCTGTGAATAAAATTTGATAACAGTCTCAGTTCGAACTAAAATATGTTGAAGTGGAAGATTAATAGTCACTATGATTAGGATTAATGGTATTTGTACTTGAACAGTCCACTGTTTCTTGTGTCTTTTGCGGTCTAGACCATGATTCCTCTTTCCAATGACTATTATTCTTTTTCAAAGTCTAGGGAGACGAGGTAGAATTAATTCTACCTGTCAGCATTAAATATCTTTGCGTCTCTTGGCATTCTCTTGCCTATATAAGCAACCACTTCACATCAGTCTTTCCATCACATTCTTCTCACACACTTATCCTCCTTTTTCTGTCAAAAACACAATGGTCCGATACAACATGTTTTTGAACTACCAAACCTTCAATATGGAGCTAAGTTGTGCCAAGTGGCAGCAGGAGTGGCATGTAACAGCCATTCCTGAGGAAATCTAGGATTCTGTCCCACAGGAGGTGCTGACTCACCTTCTATTCTGCTATATGGATTACCATCGCCATCTGGAGCGATTGGAGGAGGAAAGGCGGGAAGCTATCCGTCAGCAAGAGCGAATCATACGACTCGCCATCTTGTTCGTCGAAGATAGGAAGAGGAAGATGACTTAATCTTGTCTTCTTCCTGTTCTTCTTCATCCTCAGCTTTGTCAGGCTTCTTAGCTAGGACTAAAGCTGTTGATGTTAGGATTAGGAGCTTAGGGAAAATCTTGTATAAGTATTGATGTAATTTCCATTTCATAAATGTATTGTCTTGATATATTAATGAAAGTTGTTTTTACTTCAAGATTTTGTCTCTGAGTTATTTCATCTTGTGTTGACAAATCCTGATTGATGTTCTGATGACCATATATATTTTGTTTTATATTAAGTTCTGATTCATTTTCAGCACTTACTCATCTAATTTATCTTGGTCATTTTTATGTGATGTATTTTCAGAATATCAATGATGCAGTGAAAAATAATTCAATCAGTACTAATGGTTTAAATTTTGAATTAAAACTGTTTCTCTTGATTAATGGAACGGTTTTTCCTTGAAACTAGGCAACTGGGTAAGTAATGATTCATGTTTTCTCGAGCCCAGCAATTGACCGTTATTACTGCATGTCTGACAGGTGTCCAACGGTAACATTTTTGTTCAGAGTATAAGTACAACAGAGAGAAGATTTCCTTAATCTTTTATTTTCTTTATACTTTATCTCTCTCCTTACTTTTACTCTCTTTCTCCTTCTTTCTCACGTTGGTTTTTCATACAGACATTATCTCAAACACCTAATAGGCATACTTGAATCTCAATATTTTTTTTCACATGGCACCAAAGGATTTAATCATTGATGGAGCAAAGTCTGTTCCAAACAACTATGCTGCAATTCTTGATCATGCTGAAGCTCCATCTGAATTGCACTTTGTGCAAGATCTTCTTGCACATAGTGAGGTTGGGTACGCCTTAACTCAGCCTGAATTATTTTCAAGTCAACAAGTTCTGAGGTTCTGGAGGACTGGAGTTTTTGATGATGGTGGTAAACGAGGAACTCCCAGTATTATCTTCCAAGTGGGTGATTCATCCTATGTAGTCACTCCTGGTACAGTACGAAGAGCATTACATCTTTCAGAAGATTGTACTTTCTCTATACCAGAGGAATCAGAACTTCGGGAGTTAATGACTGATTTGGGATATGAAAAGAGTCTGATAAAACTAGGACAATTGAAATGGGCTCACCTTCTTTTATCATTCTTATCTTCTCCATAACCTAAGCCCTCTTTCCAGTTTCCACTACTTAGCAAATTTTGAGTTGTTTTGCCAGAGTTAGTCCAAGTCCTGATAATCTCTCTTTCCTTTTCTAACTCAGTTTTTAGAGATTCATTTAATTTTAGCACTTCATTCCTAACATAAAAAGCATCATCTCTATCCTTCTGAGTTTGATGGAACATGACTAACTCTTTTTCTAAGAAATCATTCCTTTTCTTAAATGCAAGATTTTCAGAAGTTAATCTTTCACATGTTAAAGTTTGATCTCTATAGCTAACAAACATGGTTTTAAGATATCTTCTCAACTAATTAATATCATCAGTATGAAAAGCATAAGTAGTCTGAGGTACCTTTGTTTCAGCAGCTTCAGAACTGCTCTCAGCACTTTCTTTATCAGCATTTGCCATCAATGCATAGTTCTCCTCACTTTCAGAGTCTGAGGTGTCTGTCCAGCTTTTCTGCTTTGTGACAAGAGCCTTGCCTTTGTCACCCTTTACCTTCTTGCAGTCAGGAGATATGTGGCCTTTCTCACCACAGTTATAGCATTTAACATTGGTGTAATCTCCTCTGTCAGACTTTCCTCCTCTGCCTTCAGATCTTCTGAAATTCTTCTTATCAGAACTTATGCTTTTCCTGGAAAACTTCTTTCCCTTCCTGAACTTCCTGTATGCAATCTTTGTGATTCCTTTCACCATAAGAGCACACAGCTTCATCATCTCCTCATCAGCATCAGTCTCAGGCAAGCTTTCAGAATCTGAGTCATCATCACTCTCAGAACTTGATGACTCAGTATCAGACTTTATGAAAAGAGCTTTACCCTTGTCTTTCTTTGAGGAAGCTGCTTTGGGGAATTCTTCTTCAGCCTTAAGAGCAACTGTCCTTGACTTTCCTCCTTTCCTCTTGCTTCTTTGTTCCATCTTCAGCTCATGAGTCTTGAGCATTCCATAGATTTCGTCAAGAGTTGTTTCATCAAGATTGTAGTTGTCTCTTATTGTCGTTGCCTTCAAATTCCAGCATTCAGGAAGAGCTAACAGGAACTTAAGGTTTGAATCTTCAAGATCATACTCTTTATCAACCAATGACAAATCATTCAAAAGTTTGACAAATCTATCATATAAATCATTCAATGACTCATTAGTCTTTGAGTCAAAGTATTCATACTCTTGAGTGAGTATTGTCTTCCTGTTCTTCTTAATTGTGTCAGTTCCCTGACACCTTGTTTCCAGAGCATCCCATATCTCCTTAGTAGTCTTGCAGTTGATTACCCTGTTTGACATTACATTATCAATGGCACTATGCAGTAAGTGTCGTACCTTAGCATCCTTAGCAATTGATGCTATGTCCTCAGCAGTATAATCACTCTTCTCCTTTGGTACGGTCTTTGCTGCTTCACCTGCAACTGCAACTGCGAGTTTGGTTGGTTTGTGAGGACCTTCCTTGATTCTATCAAGGTATTCTGGATCTGTTGCTTCCAGGAACATGGTCATCCTTACCTTCCATATGGGATATTCAAATGGTCTCAGTATGGGGACTCTGATGGTCTCATACCGACTCTGAATTTGTGTCTTTGGTGGTTCCTCAGTTGTGGTAGGCTTAGTTGGAGTTTCTGTGTCCGACATGATTGTGTTTGGATCTTTAACTGTATGTATGTTAACAGATAGGCTCTGATACCAATTGTTAGGTCACACACACACTGTAGAGGGGGTGAATACAGTGTATAGTACACTCAAATCGAACTTTAAGAACTTAAGTAACAGAAAACAAACTTTATTGAAACAATAAACTCTGTTACAGTATGGAACTGTTACCTCTCAGTGATGAACAAATATCACGAGAGCTGCAAGGGTTACAATGAATAATCTTTTCTAATAATGATAACACTTATAGTATAAACCCTATATCTGTGTTTATATACTACACAGTTACAAGATAATCGCTAATTGATATGGAATATAATTCTGCTTCCTAAAATATATCAATCAGATATCTTTTCTTCCAAGTATTCCATTCTTCACGGAATTCCTTTTTCATGCATAACTCTTCTTATGTTTATCTTGATCTTCTTTCCTTTAATCAGCTAATGTCCTTATCTGATTGTCCTTCAGCACTTAAGCTCTGATATCTATCTTCTGATGATTATCTCCTGATAATATAAGTATTGATATCCTTAAGTCCTGACTTCCAGTATAAGTACTGATCAACAGTTAAGTACTGATTTATCCTGTTCACGTAAGATTCTGAAAGCTAAACATAAAACATATTAGCCATGACATTATCAAATATATCTAACAAAAAAGAAAAGAATAAAGGTTATGTATAATTGATCACGAGTGGGCTCTTTAGTACTCGAGTTATTAAGTTCTTAGGGGACTTTGTGCCTAGTGACCTAAGGCTTTTATAGTCTGGGATTTGCTAACCTAACGCTCGCTACATGAGTACTATTGTATAAGTCTTTTATGGACCTCATTCATTGCACGATCAAATAAGCATACTTGTGTTGTTTTATTGTGAATAAAAGCATGAATCCATACAAAACTCTGATATAAGAATTGAAGTGTATAAGTTATTTTGAGTTTATATTTTATTCTATTTATAAAATTGCGATTCTCTTGATAAGTAGTGAGTCATGATTGTCGATCTAGTTACGATAGTACATCTGTAAGCATTTGCATACACGCATGTCTCTAGTTTGTAGGTTGATTTGTGAGATTTGGTTGATCTTTATGCGAATAATTGCATTTGTTGAGGTGTTTCTTGTTGATTGGTTTAGTTACTCTATAGGGATCGTTGCATTCATGCATTTTTATTTCTTGTTCTTTAAGTCTATTTATGCTTGAGGACAAGCATCGATTCAAGTTTGGGGGTATGTTGAGTGGCATTTGTGACACTTTATAATTCTCTAATAAGCTTTGAATTGATGTCTTTGTACTCAAGTTGTTAAGTGTTTTAACGTGTTTTCGAGTGTTTTTGCATTTCAGGCATTATCTAGGTAATTAGGTGCATTAGCATTATTTTGGTGCTAATTTGGTGTCAAGGTGGTGTTGGAATAAAATCTCATTGAAAGTCGGCTTGAAGCTGCAAGAAAAATAAAGAAGTCAGTTTTGGCAGAAGCCCAGCGCGCCCGCGCTGATCAAGCGCGCGGTCGTACCGTGTCGGGATGCAGAATTCTTATTCTATTGTAATTCGAATTGGGAGACTTCTATGCTGTATGGAGCTGTTATATAAACAACTCTAGGTCATTTTTAATAAGTAATCAAGCCAGAGACATATCAAGGAGAGCGTAAGAAGACCGTTTTAGCACGATTCAACGAAGACGAAGAAGATATTGTTTTTACTTGTGAACCTTTGTTTTAAGTTGTATTTGGATGCTAGTTTTCTTATTTGTAAACCTTAATCTTGTTTTGTACTTGGTTTTATTTATTCGTTATAAAGACTACATTTTATATACCATGCTTTCATCGGAACCCATGTTGGTGATGAGTCCGATTATGGGCTAATCGTTATCGTGGGGTTCTAGCGGATTTATTTATGGATTTATTTAGTTAAATTGTTTGATGCCTTAGTATGTGGTGATTGTAAGATATCCTAGTATTGGTTGTTCGTATTCGTCTTATGAGCGTCGCGAACTTATAGATAGTGTGTTAATTCTTAATGAAGCGAAAGTGAATTTAAGGATTTAGAACTTGCCATGCTAGCATAGGTTCATGTATTCAATATGCATGATTCGTAGGTAATTTTAACCATCTTACTTTCCCTGTGTAATCAAGATAGATAACTTGTGCTTAAACCGTTATGTTGTCAAATTCTATAGACATATAGGGTCTCAATATAATTGGTGTCTATTCAGCTTCTATCTCTTTTGTGGATGTCTGGTAGTATGATACTTGTGCAACGAAAGTTGGCGTTTATCAGTTTCGTGTTGTCTGATTAGTGTCATCACCATTGCATGCTAAATTTAAGAATAATAAGGCTATTAAATGAAGTATTTAATGAAGTTAGAATCTCATGCTTGTCATATATATTAATTCAATCAATCTTATTCTCGTAGTTATAATCATTAGTTTAATTCTTAGTCTTATTGTCATCGTCTTAGCATTGAATAATAACCATTCATTATTGCTTAAGTGCACGAATTAATTAGTTAACCAATACAGTCTCTGTGGGAATGAACTAGAAAAGATTTTATACTACTTGCGAACTCGTATAATTACGTGTATTATTAGCGCGTGTTTAGCGACTAACAGGGTGTCCTAACGGTACTCTAACACGCGTTGTGTTTGTCTGATATGTTGGTTGTTGATAGTTGTCATTGTCACATGCCCACGCACCCCTCCTTGGTGGTTTGCGGGGCGTGCATGTGCTTGTAGGGCCCCCTTTGTTAGTGTTTGTGCCCTAGAGACAACACTATGATGTTTTAGTTTAAGACATTAGGATTATTAATATTTATGTTCTTTCGAGTATTCTCTTTATAATTTATTAATTCTTAATTTACTGCGATATAAATGTTAGATTAATAAATGTCCTTGGAATGTACGTGACTTAGAAATGAGATTATGAGAATAGTATCAATATTCCAAAAGGTCCCTAGTCGAGTATTATTATTAAGGGACAATAATAATGCATTAAGACTGGTGTATTTGTTGACTGATGATCACATCTCATTGATCATAGGTAAAGTGATACTAAAGTGAAAAACACAGGAAGATGTATATGTACATGGTGTTGGACAGACCCAATGTGAGATTCTACATGTCTGTTGTGTCATAAGTAATTCTCACAGCGATAATGATATAATGGTCCTTAGACCTGAAGTCATTATATTTCTAGACGAGAATTAATATACATTGATTCCATTAAAAGTTATCATTGACCGGGTAATGATAAAAGTGGACATTGGGTATATTATGAATCGTATAGGAAATATGAATGATCTAGATGGGATTTAACTCTCCTATTTTAGGAGTGATATTATTGGCCTCTTGTGTGAGCTAGACTATGAAATGCCTGGCCACACTCAAATGTTGATTTGATATGATAGTCTACTCATTGATCAAGGAAACTTGGATTAAACTATGATGAGGATGACACATTACATACCTCTAGTTTAATCTATAATATTTGGTTAAAGGGATTATATTACAGTGTATACTATTCACGAAAGGTTTAATCGATCACCAATTTAATTATTATTACTTGGGTAGCAATTATGTATTACTAGATGCCGCTCATTGTTTACGATTTTTAATTAGATTTAAAATTTGTTGCCAACGTAATAATAACCTACAAAGAATGCTTGAAGGATTATTTAATTTAAATTGGATTTAAATTAAATTAAAGTAATTTGAATTATTTATAATATTAATTAAGTTTGACTTAATTAATTAGATAAATAATGATATTCGAATTTACTAATATTAATTATAAAATTTATTTGTTAAATAATTAAGTGAGACTTAATTATAATACAAATAGGAATTTTGAATTAATAATAACTCCTAATTAGTTAAGAGTTATAATTCGTATATCTACTCTCTATATAATATCTCTTGTGTGGCTGATTTTGCATGAAAGAATTTTACAAAGACTCTAGCCACCAAGGGAGAAGATGTAGAGAGCAAGAAGAAACGAGTTTGTGCTAGTACACATTCAGTCCTTGTGTTCAAGCATTTGTGTGGATACCGATAGAGCGTAGATCGCGAGAGCGGGATGCGTGGTGATTGAACAGGCTTTGGATCTCCATTAGTCAACCAATTGGTAAAAATTCTTAAGGTAAACAATCTGATCTATGAATTAAATATATATTTTTTGCATGGATCCTGCGGCGGGTTTCGAAAATTATGTTTTTTTACGTTTTTAATTATTGTTTTCGTTGCGTTTATGTGCTCGAAACCCATCAATGGCATCAGAGCTACTTGTGAAAAGTATTTAATTCATTTATATGTCAGGTTTTATGATGATAATATGTATACAATATTCCATGACTGTTATATATGCGATTTTATATATTTTACATGTCACACCCCAACTTAAACAGCAGATTAAATATAGCTATTACAACATTTAATAATTAAATAAACATACCCAAAACCAAGATCTTACAGTTTAGGGTTTGGAACAGCCCAACACTACCATCTATTATAACTGATTTTAAATACCGAGTCCTCACACAAACTACTATCACTTATTCTACCTGAGCTCGAACATAAGCATCAGCATCACAGGTCTTACGGGCAGTCTGCTTGAATCTAACCATAGCTGCTAGCTGTAATACCAGGGTAAAGCAAGGAGTGAGCCAAATGTTCAACAAGTGCTAAACAATACGATACAAAACATAAATCGAGATATATATTAAAGAATGTCAATGGGAAGACATAACCAGTGATAACGAGAGATAAAACTTTGGGTGATGGCATCATTCCGTTTGTATCAAAACAATTTCAAAATCATATCTTAATCAAAATCATTTTATGACGCTACGGATTACAGCCGGTGATCAGCCGCGAAGTAATCCCGAACTTCGCTGGGTTCTAAAACATTAATGGGAATCCCTAGGCAACTTTTAAGCCTATTATAAGTGTCGAAAGGACTCGCGTCTCAGTCCAGATCCACTATTCAAAAAAAACATTTATCCCCCTTTGGGACTGAAAACCCACATTTTATTTATTTCAAAAAAAAACTGATGCCGATTTATAACAAAATCTCTTTTACAATAAACATTTTTTTTTTATCAAGGGATTATAAATCAACTCGAAACACGGGAAATATGGTACTAAATCTCAGGGCCATGATTCACAAAACTATACTCTATTAAAGTAACTGAATGGTTTTCATATATCAAAGATTAGACAAGGGGATTTAGTGAGGCTATTGGATATTATAAAAGGCTAACGCCAAATAGGGCTTTAAGCAAAGGTTTCTCATCAAGGTTCAAATGCTGGATCATCAAGAAGATAAGCTTCATGAATACTAAGGGTTTTAAGGTATGCAGAAATGATCTTTAACTCAAGATATATCAGAATTGTCAAGCTTCAGGATAAGAAAGAGGGGTATCAATCAATGAGGAATCACTTTGATAAGTATCTGACTATCAGGGTTCAAGGTAAGGTTCTATAGGGGTTCAAGTATCAGGATGAGATATCAATACTTAGGAATCATCATCATGTTAATCAAGAGAATCAACCAAGAGTTATAACTACCCTTTCTTTTATCATGGCATCACTATACAATTCAAAGATAAAAATTATATACGCTTGATTTAATATATCAAATGACACAGGATAGTTGCAGCAATGTATGAACTATTAGCAGTAAATATGAAGGACAAGTTGAATCACTTGCCTTGAGAAAGGCTGGTCTGGTCTGACTGGTAGGAGCAACTAGAGCTTCACTCGACCTTTATGGCAAGTTTTCCCTCATCTCGAGATCCTACATAAATAATAATAATCCTCATTATAATATATTCTCACCAACTTAACATATTTACAACCCGAATTTAAACACGGATGACACTTAGGCCTATATGTACTTAATTTATATTCACCTTTAATTTATAATTGCACACACATAGCCACATAATCACATATCATATATTAATACCAAATAACACCATATACACCATAATGCAACACTAGGCTTGGATGATCTCGACTCACAACTTAAGTCACTTGGTCGCTAAACTAGACAAAGTCTTCTAATTTTGGCTTCCTAACTCGATGTGCCTTTACTAAACTATCCAAAATCTATTGACCCGCACTTGTGCCTTTTGCTCTACTGACCTTATACTATCTTAAAACTATGGTGGTCAACCTAAATCTCACTCCTAAGTGTTCTAAAACTATGTGATAAGTGAAAGTGCTCACTGGTGCAAATTTCAGAATGACAACTATGGTTTCTTGAGTGCATTAGACACTCTTAAACTACAATTTTTCCTTCAAAACTTTTACACAAGACTCTCCTGACCTAAGGGCATCTCCCAAACTTAATGTGGCTCAAGGGCCTGGTTTGGACCTTCTTGGGCCTAAGCTAAAAGTCCATGGTTCCCCTGTTTTTCTGGGCACAAAACGCCCTGACTTGAATTAACTTGTGACACATGGTTCTAACTCATATCCTATGAACTATGGTTGAAAAAACTTCTCTGAAACTCCCTCTAACTAAGGCCCAATAGAGCCTAATGAGGGCCTACCCATGACATGGTCAAATCTCCCTATTTCTAAGTTGCAACAAAATTGTCCCCTGCTGGACAGATTTTGTTAATCTACTTGTGCACCTAACCAAATGACATGCAAACCTCCAAACAACACCTTAAACATTTTATATACTCCCAATACTAACTTCTGGTGGCTTGGGCCTCAAAGTGCACATCAATGACATGGTCAAAACTCACTCTAAACCTCAGGGTACTAAACTGATTTTCTGCAGAAATTATAACTCTCCTTTCTCCAAGGTTTTGACTTGACAAACTCAACCACCAACAACCCAATACCCAAACCAAGACTTAAACATGGTGATCTACTGAACTAACTCCCTTATACTCAAAATAATTTTGGCGGAGATCATCATTACCTAAGGTGCAATTATGGCAAAACAAAAGAACCCACATTTCACAACTCACAAATCATCAAGTTTTTGAAACAACAAGTTATGCATTTTTATAAAAGATATACACAAATTATTACCATGCATCAAGAAGCACTAATCAATATTAACACCTTATTCCTACTGAAATTAAAGCTTACTAACAAAATCTTTCCAAATGATCAAAATCTTCCAATATTCCAAGAGAAATTTACATGCATGCATGTCTTCGAGTTTTACCAATCAAAGCAACATGTTTTCTAAATATATTTTACCATGAAAGCCTAGCATAAGCTATATCTAGATGATCACTTAGCATGCAAAGGGTTTTATCAAGACTTCACTAAGATTTTCATGTTATCATCACAAAAACACACAAATTGGAACATGACAACCAAAACACCATCCATTCGGCTCCTATCAAGTCATGTCCGAATGGATTAGGGTGAAAACAACAATTGCATGAGTGTAGCATACTCATGTCTACCCATTCTCAACCCTTTGCTACTATAACTCATGGTGAAAGCCTTGAATTCACAAGAATCAAGGATATTCACTTGGAGTTTTAACAAAACACCACCATGCAAGGTCAACACATAAGTTTTTCTACTCTAAACTCTTAAGATATACAAGAACAACATGTAGGGAGTAGGATTACTTGATAATAGGATGATTGTTTGAGTGAGAAATGAAGAAAGAAGGGGATGGGGGCTCGGTTTTTGGGAATTGCCGAGAGGGGAGGGGGAAAAGCCGAGAGGGAGGGGGAGGAAGGAGATGAGAGTGAAGTGGTGGGGTGAAGTGAAGTGGTGATCACTTCTTTGAGTTGTTTTTATGTCTTGATTTGACTATATTGTAAGTGGGTTTGAGAAATGACAAGGGTATCCTTCTAGCTAGAATTAAGCTAACTTGCATGCAAGGTCAAGGAGGTAATTTGGCTACTAGTTCATGAGTTAGTGGGTTTGGAATTGTCCTCTTTGTCCTTGAAAAGAATGAAAGGGTGGTTTGCATGCAAGGGCTTCCTTGTAATTTGCTAAATATGACAACTAAAATTTATAAAGATTTATTTTTATAAAATAAAATACAAGTTCAAAAATTATAAAATTTATACCATAAAATAACTTGGATTTTTAGAAATTTTACAAAACTACTTTTGAATTTTGTGAACAAATAACTTTTAAAAAGATATTTATTCAAGGTTTAAAAATATTCCTTATAAATAAAAAAAAGAAATAAATAAACTTTTGCTTTGAAAATTCATATACCACATAACAAAAATTTAAGACGCAGAATTATCATTCACACAAGCATACAATAGTTGCATATATTGGCATTCGGCTTTATAATTACACCAAATTTACAATTAATATTACACGAAAATGCCGGTTGTAACATCCACTCCCCCTTAAGGGATTCTGTCCCCAGAATCTAAGAGAACAGATGAGGATACCGGGAACGCATATCAGACTCTAACTCCCAAGTCGATTATTCGACCTTAAGGTTCCTCCAAAGTACTTTTACTAACTTTATTGACTTATTTCTAAGACTCTTCTCTTGCCTGTCGAGTATTTTGACCGGTTGCTCCACAAATGACAGGTCTACCTAAATTTCTACTGGTTCATATTCTATTACATGGCTAGCGTCAGGATTGTACTTCTTAAGCAATGATACATGGAACACATTATGCACGTGCTGATACTGAGGTGGTAAGGCCAACTCGTAGGCCACCTTCCCTACTTGACTCAAAATTTCAAAAGGACCTATGTATCTAGGTGCTAGCTTCCCTTTCTTGCCAAATCTAGACAACCCTTTTCTAGGTGACACCTTCAATAAAACAGCTTCGCCAATTTGGAATTGAACATCCTTACGTGCCGGATCCGCATACTTCCTCTGTCTATCTTGAGCAGCAAGTAGCCTTTTCTGAATTAACTTGACTGAGTCATGTAATTGTTGTACCAATTCCGAGCCGAGAATCCTTCCTTCTCCTACTTCATCCCAACTTGTTGGTGATCTACATTTTCGCCCGTACAAAGCTTCGTATGGTGGCATGCCGATACTGGAATGATAGCTATTGTTGTAAGAGAATTCAATCAACGGCAAGTGGTCGTCCCAACTTCCTGCAAAATCGATACCACAACTGCGCAACATGTCTTCGATTGTTTGAATTGTCCTTTTGCTTTGTCCATCAGTCTGCGGGTGGTACGTCGTGCTCATATTCAACTTCGTGCCAAGACATTCCTGAAATTGCTTCCAAAATCTCGAGTTAAATTGGGGATCTCTGTCTGAAACTATTGATACAGGTACTCCATGCCTTAGTACGATTTTGCGCACATACAGATGAACAAATTTGTCTAATGACGACTTCTCGTTAATTGGAAGGAAATGCGCTGACTTTGTAAGACGGTCAACTATAACCCATATAGCGTCATACCCGGATTTCGTTCGCGGTAGTCCTACTATAAAGTCCATAGCGATATTTTCCCATTTCCATTCTGGAATCTTTAGGGGCTGAATTAATCCGCTTGGTCGTTGATGTTTTGCCTTCACTTTCTGACAAGTATAACACTTCGCAACCCATTTTGCCACGTCTCGCTTCATATTTGGCCACCAAAAGTTCTTCTTTAAGTCTCGATACATCTTGGTACTTCCCGGGTGGATTGAAAATTTCGAATTGTGGGCTTCGTATAGGATCTCATTCTTTAATTCAGGTACATGAGGAATCCATATTCTAGAAGAAAACCTTAGTATCCCTTGCTCATCCCTTTGAGTATTAATCTCCTCTCCAGATAACCGATTCTTCTCTTTCTCCATTACTTCTTCTTGACATTTCTTTATCTTTTCCACTAGTGTTGGCTGAAAAGTCATTGTGCGACAAACTTCTTCAACTTTTCCACAATCACAAAGTTCCAGTTCAAATCTCTTGATTTCTTCAGATAATTCCTTTGAGGTTGTCATCATATTCAGTCTCTCCTTCCTACTTAGAGCATCGGCCACAACATTCGCCTTTCCAGGATGGTAATTTATCGAACAGACATAGTCCTTGATCAATTCCAGCCATCTCCTCTGCCTCATATTGAGCTCCTTCTGAGTGAAAATGTACTTTAAACTCTTGTGATCCATGTAGATTTCACACTTCTCTCCGTAGAGGTAATGTCTCCAAATCTTAAGTGCGAACACTATAGCGGCTAGTTCCAAGTCATGCGTCGGGTTCTTCAACTCATGCGGTTTCAACTGTCTTGAGGCATATGCGATCACCTTACTGTGTTGCATTAACACACAGCCCAAACCCTTATGTGAAGCATCGCTGAATATTACAAAATTTCCTTGATCATCTGGAAGTACTAACACCAGAGCTGTTACCAATCTCTGTTTCAACTCTTGAAAGCTATCCTCATATTCTGCACTCCATTCAAACTTTTGATTCTTTCTGGTTAACTTGGTCAATGGCGTGGCAATTTTTGAAAAATCCTTGACGAACCTTCTATAGTATCCTGCCAACCCTAGAAAACTTCGCACTTCCGTAGGAGTCTTTGGCCTCTCCCAACTTATAACTGCCTCAATCTTTTCCGGATCCACTTTAACTCCTTCATTTCCAATGACATGCCCCAAAAATTGAACTTCCTTTAACCAAAACTCACATTTGGTAAACTTGGCATACAACTTCTCTTGACGAAGTATTTCCAATGCTATCCAGAGGTGCTGTTTATGTTCTTCTTCTGACTTAGAATAAATAAGGATGTCATCAATGAACACCACGATAAACTTGTCCAAATACTTCTTAAATACTCGATTCATCAAATCCATAAATGCGGTCGGGGCGTTGGTCAATCCAAACGGCATTACTAGGAATTCATAATGCCCATATCTGGTCCTAAATGCTGTCTTGGGAATATCTTCTTCTTTGATCTTTAATTGATGGTATCCCGATCTCAAGTCAATCTTAGAAAAGCACTTTGCTCCTTTCAGCTGATCAAAAAGGTCATCTATTCTTGGTAGCGGATAGCGGTTCTTGATCGTTACCTTATTCAACTCCCGATAATCTATGCATAATCACATTCTCCCATCTTTCTTCTTTACAAACAGAACAGGTGCTCCCCATGGCGACGTACTTGGTCCTATCACTCCCTTATCCAACAATTCTTGTAGCTGGCTCGCCAACTCTTTCATTTTGGCTGGTGCCATCCTATATGGGGCCTTTGAAACTGGTTCCGTGCCTGGAGCAAGGTTGATCTCGAACTCGATTTGTCGATCTGGTGGTAAGCCTGGAAGTTCGTTGGGAAACACATCTGGGAACTCGTTAACTACAGGTATATCTTCTATGTTGGGACTCCCTATTTCTGAATCCACTACATAAGCTAGGAACGACTCACAACCTTTTCTAAGTAGCTTCTTAGCCTGAACAATTGTAAGAAATAGTTGCTCTTGCCTCTGCCCCTTAAATACTACTTTCTCTCTACTCTTCGTCTTTAAATACACTTTCTTGGTCTTACAATTAATCTGAGCGTTATTCTCTCCTAACCAATCCATTCCTAAAATTATATCAAACTCCCCCAACTTCAAGAGTATCAAGTCGGCTGAAAACTTATACCCCGAAATATCAATCTCACACTTCGGACAGAATTGATTCACAGGAATCTTCTCTTGGTTCACAATTACCACATTTACTACCTCGCTCATAATCATTTTATCACATTGAAGCTTATCAACAAAAGATTCTGATATGAAAGATCTTGTTGCTCCCGAATCAATCAATACTTTAGCTTTGACATTATTGAGTAAAAGTGTACCTGATATCACCTCAGAATTCTGAACAGCATCCTTCATCTTCAGATCAAATGTCCTTGCTGTTGCTTGCGGGGTTGGTGTAGGTGGTGGAGGTAATGCCAATACCTCAACTGGCACGCTCGCACTAGTACTTGCCATATTCATCAGAGCTTTGACTGGTCCGGTTGCCTTGCACTCCCTTGCTATGTGTCCAGTTTTCCCACACTTGTAGCACGTAACTCCTGGCTTCGGCATCTTGCACTCATTCGCCAAATGTCCCTTCTGATTGCACCTATAGCATGTCATGCTCAACTTATTACACACTCCGGGGTGCCTTCTTCCACAGTGCTTGCATTCGGGTCTCTGGAATCTGTTTTCTCCAACTTGTCCTTGGCTTGCCTGGCTGCTCCCCTTTGATTCTTGCCTTTTACCCAAATTTCCCTTCTTTTGAAAATTTCCGCCCTTCTGGAATCCGATCCTCTTTACATTCCGATCTTGTGAACTTCCCGCTTCAGACTTTTCACCATAAAATAGAACCTTCCTCTTCTTGTTATCCCTCTCCTTCCTTGACTGCATCCCATTATTCTCAATCAGAGCAGCTTTCTGAACTACTCCCGCATAAGTTTCAAGCTCAAACATAGCCACTCTATCTCTGATCCAAGGCTCCAATCCTTGCTGAAATTTCTTTGCTTTTTCCTCCTCGGTGCTGGTATACTTTGTCACAAACCTTGACAACTCAGTGAACTTCTTCTCATACTCCAATACAGTCATGTTCCCTTGCTTCAGCTCCAAAAATTTAAGCTCCATCTGATTCTGCATGTACTTAGGGTAATACTTGTCCAAAAATAACTTCTTAAATCTCTCCCAAGAAACCTGTTGAGTGACTTCCATAGCTTTTACTGATTCCCACCAATAGATGACTTCGCTCTTCAAGAAGTAAGTAGCATACGGCATCTTTTGATCGTCTCCTAACTGTACCAACTCAAAAGCCCTTTCCATCTCCTTGATCCATGTGTTAGCTATTACTGGATCAGTGGTATCATGAAATGCAGGTGGATTCACATTCTGAAAAGCCTTGAAAGTGACAATTTGTCTAGGTGGTACTGGTGGTTCAGGTGGTTGGTGTGGTTCACGGTTATCTTGGTTTTCAATTCGGTGTTGAAGAGTTAGTTGTTGTTGGGCTATAGTATTGGTTTGCTGTTGCAAAGTTTCTAGTAGTCGAAGAACATTTGGGTCTGTGGTGGATGTGGTTGTTGGGTTCTTCTTTTTGGGAGGCATGATCCTGAAATAAGAGTTATGTCAAAACATATATGAATAATAAAACAATTCGAAGGTATCGCATGGCATTCTTATTTACATGTGAGGTCAGGTTTTAAATTAAGCAGATATGATGATGCATATAAAAGCGTATAATAACAGTTGAGAGCAATTGGAACAATAAAGCATGATTATTGAAATTTAAAGGTCACAATACATGGGATTAGAACAAAGTCTGATTCTAGGATCAACAAGCTTATTTAAAGGAAATAACGGAAACAACTGGGAATTCTACGGAGTCTGATAGTACAACAACATGAAAGGTAAATGGAAAGAACTAAGGCTCCACTCCATCTGAACGGGGCTTGGTAGTCTTTTCCTCTCGAAGCGTCTTCACAATGCTCTGGAGCTCATCCACCACCATCTGAATGACATACTGGCTGGTACGGTCCCGGTGCGCTGGCATGTCCTCAAGCTTAGTGTTGACGTATTGAACCAAGGTCTCAAGTCTCGCAGTCATCTCCTCCTTGGGCTTCCTTTCGTAGTTTTGGCTGTCCGGGTACACGTTCTTCAGTCGGTCTATCAATCGGTCGTACTTTCCCTGAAGCATGTCGAACTCGCGCCTCAACTCAGCATACACCGTGAAAGCAATAGTGTCGTCCGAACCAGAGGATGACGAGGAATGTGCCCTTTGCTGACAACCAATAAGAGGAGTATTAATAATAAACTTACTTAACCTACTCTCTCGCATATTATCTATAACCTACACATATACCCTTTAACCTATTTGGGTTGTCCAGGGACTCTAAACCGTAGCTCTGATACCAAAACCTGTCACACCCCAACTTAAACAGCAGATTAAATATAGCTATTATAATATTTAATAATTAAATAAACATACCCAAAACCAAGATCTTACAGTTTAGGGTTTGGAACAGCCCAACACTACCATCTATTACAACTGATTTTAAATACCGAATCCGCACACAAACTACTATCACTTACTCTACCTGAGCTCGAACATAAGCATCAGCATCACAGGTCTTACGGGCAGTCTGCTTGAATCTAACCATAGCTGCTAGCTGTAATACCAGGGTAAAGCAAGGAGTGAGCCAAATGCTCAACAAGTGCTAAAAAATACGATACAAAACATAAATCGAGATATATATTAAAGAATGTCAATGGGAAGACATAACCAGTGATAACGAGAGATAAAACTTTGGGTGATGGTATCATTCCGTTTGTATCAAAACAATTTCAAAATCATATCTTAATCAAAATCATTTTATGACGCTACGGATTACAGCCGGTGATCAGCCGCGAAGTAATCCCGAATCTCGCTGGGTTCTAAAACATTAATGGGAATCCCTAGGCAACTTTTAAGCCTAATATAAGTGTGGAAAGGACTCACGTCTCAGTCCAGATCCACTATTCAAAGAAAACATTTATCCCCCTTTGGGACTGAAAACCCACATTTTATTTATTTCAAAAAAACTGATGCCGATTTATAACAAAATCTCTTTTACAATAAACATTTTTTTTATCAAGGGATTATAGATCAACTCGAAACACGGGAAATATGGTACTAAATCTCAGGGCCATGATTCACAAAACTATACTCTATTAAAGTAACTGAATGGTTTTCATATATCAAAGATTAGACAAGGAGATTTAGTGAGGCTATTGGATATTATAAAAGGGTAATGCCAAATTGGGCTTTAAGCAAAGGTTTCTCATCAAGGTTCAAGTGCTGGATCATCAAGAAGATAAGCTTCATGAATACTAAGGGTATTAAGGTATGCAGAAATGATCTTTAACTCAGGATATATCAGAATTGTCAAGCTTCAGAATAAGAAAGAGGGGTATCAATCAATGAGAAATCACTTTGATAAGTATCTGACTATCAGGGTTCAAGGTAAGGTTCTATAGGGGTTCAAGTATCAGGATGAGATATCAATACTTAGGAATCATCAACATGTTAATCAAGAGAATCAACCAAGAGTTATAACTACCCTTTCTTTTATCATGGCATCACTATATAATTCAAAGATAAACATTATATACGCTTGATTTAATAGATCAAATGACACAGGATAGTTGCAGCAATGTATGAACTATTCGCAGTAAATATGAAGGACAAGTTGAATCACCTGCCTTGAGAAAGGCTGGTCTGATCTGACTGGTAGGAGCAACTGGAGCTTCACTCGACCTTTATGGCAAGTTTTCCCTCGTCTCGAGATCCTACATAAATAATAATAATCCTCATTATAATATATTCTCACCAACTTAACCTATTTACAACCCGAATTTAAACACGGATGGCACTTAGGCCTTATATGTACGTAATTTATATTCACCTTTAATTTATAATGGCACACTACATAGCCACATAATCACATATCATATATTAATACCAAATAACACCATATACACCATAATGCTAACACTAGGCTTGGATGATCTCGACTCACAACTTAAGTCACTTGGTCGCTAAACTAGACAAAGTCTTCTAATTTTGGCTTCCTAACTCGATGTGCCTTTACTAAACTATCCAAAACCTATTGACCCTCACTTGTGCCTTTTGCTCTACTGACCTTATACTATCTTACAACTATGGTGGTCAACCTAGAATCTCACTCCTAAGTATTCTAAAACTATGTGATAAGTGAAAGTGCTCACTGGTGCAAATTTCAGAATGACAACTATGGTTTCTTGAGTGCATTAGACACTCTTAAACTACAATTTTTCCTTCAAAACTTTTACACAAGACTCTCCTGACCTAAGGGCATCTCCAAAACTTGATGTGGCTCAAGGGCCTGGCTTTGGGCCTTCTTGGGCCTAAGCTAAAAGTCCATGGTTCCCCTATGTTTTCCTGGGCAGAAAACACCCTAACTTGAATTAACTTGTGACACATGGTTCTAACTCATATCCTATGAACTATGGTTGGAAAAACTTCTCTGACACTCCCTCTAACTAAGTCCCAACAGGGCCTAATGAGGGCCTACCCATGACATGGTCAAATCGCCCTATTTCTAAGTTGCAACAAAACTGTCCCCTGCTGGACAGATTTTGTTATTCTACTTGTGCACCTAACCAAATGACATGCAAACCTCTAACCAACACCTAAAACCTTTTATATACTCCCAATAATAACTTCTGGTGGCTTGGGCCTCAAAGTGCACATCAATGACATGGTCAAAACTCACTCTAAACCTCAGGGTACTAAACTGATTTTCTGCAGAAATTATAACTCTCCTTTCTCCTAGGTTTTGACTTGACAAACTCAACCACCAACAACCCAATACCCAAACCAAGACTTAAACATGGTGATCTACTGAACTAACTCCCTTATACTCAAAATAAGTTTATTGGAGATCATCCTTACCTAAGGTGCAATTATGGCAAAACAAAAGAACCCACATTTCACAACTCACAAATCATCAAGTTTTTGAAATAACAAGTTATGCATTTTTATAAAAGATATACACAAATTATTACCATGCATCAAGAAGCACTAATCAATATTAACACCTTATTCCTACTGAAATTAAAGCTTACTAACAAATCTTTCCAAATGATCAAAATCTTCCAACATTCCAAGAGAAATTTACATGCATGCATGTCTTCGAGTTTTACCAATCAAAGCAACATGTTTTCTAAATATATTTTACCATGAAATTGACATGCAAGCCTAGAATAAGCTATATCTAGATGATCACTTAGCATGCAAAGGGTTTTATCAAGACTTCACTAAGATTTTCATGTTATCATCACAAAAACATACAAAGTGGAACATGACAACCAAAACACCATCCATTCGACTCCTATCAAGTCATGGCCGAATGGATTAGGGTGAAAACAACAATTGCATGAGTGTAGCATACTCATGTCTAGCCATTCTCAACCCTTTGCTACTATAACTTATGGTGAAAGCCTTGAATTCACAAGAATCAAGGATATTCACTTGGAGTTTTAACAAAACACCACCATGCAAGGTCTACACATAAGTTTTTCTACTCTAAACTCTGAAGATATACAAGAACAACATGTAGGGAGTAGGATTACTTGATGATAGGATGATTGTTTGAGTGAGAAATGAAGAAAGAAGGGGATGGGGGCTCGGTTTTTGGGAATTGCCGAGAGGGGAGGGGGGAAAAGCCGAGAGGGAGGGGGAAGAAGGAGATGAGAGTGAAGTGGTGGGGTGAAGTGAAGTGGTGATCACTTCTTTGAGTTGTTTTTATGTCTTGATTTGACTATATTGTGAGTGGGTTTGAGAAATAACAAGGGTATCCTTCTAGCTAGAATTAAGCTAACTTGCATGCAAGGTCAAGGAGGTAATTTGGCTACTAATTCATGAGTTAGTGGGTTTGGAATTGTCCTCTTTGTCCTTGAAAAGAATGAAAGGGTGGTTTGTATGCAAGGGCTTCCTTGTAATTTGCTAAATATGACAACTAAAATTTATAAAGATTTATTTTTATAAAATAAAATACAAATTCAAAAATTATAAAATTTATACCCTTAAATAACTTGGATTTTTAGAAATTTTATAAAACTACTTTTGAATTTTGTGAACAAATAACTTTTAAAAAGATATTTATTCAAGGTTTAAAAATATTCCTTATAAATAAAAAAAGGAAAGAAATAAATAAACTTTTGCTTTGAAAATTCATATACCACATAACGAAAATTTAAGACGCAGAATTCTCATTCACACAAGCATACAATAGTTGCATATATTGGCATTCGGCTTTATAATTACACCAAATTTACTATTAATATTACACAAAAATGCCGGTTGTAACACTTTGCACGTTATACGAGTCACTTGCCATCATATATTGGTACAATTAATATGTTAACATCGTATACATCCAATTAGAAATCCTTTTACCACCTCTTAGTGTCACATTCATACAAGTCAATTTTGGGCCACATTTTGGTTCTAATTAACCATGTAAGTCACCTTTCACCATATGAGAGTCATTTTGCACCCTATATGAGTCACTTTCCACCATATATATATACAATTAACATGTCAACATCATATACATCCGAACTGACATCCTTTTACCACCTCTTAATTCCACTTTAATAAAGGTCAATTTTGTTCCACATTTTGGTTCTAATCAACCATGTAAGTCACTTTTCACCATATTAGAGTCACTTTGCACCCTATAAGAGTCACTTTCCACCATATATACAACAATTAACATGTTAACATCATATACATCCAATTTGACATCCTTTTACCACCTATTAATGCTACTTTCATACAAGTTAATTTTATTCCACATTTTGGCTCTAATCAACCATGTAAGTCACTTTGCACCATAATAGTCACTTTGCACCCTATAATAGTCACTTTCCCCATATATTGATACAATTAACATGTTAACATCATGTACATGCACTTAAACATCCTTTAACCATATTTTGGGCCACATTTTGGCTCTAATCAATCATGTAAGTGACTTATCACCATATTAGAGTCACTTTGCACCTTATAAGAGTCACTTGCCATCATATATTGGTACAATTAACATGTTAACATCATATACATCCAATTAGAAATCCGTTTACCACCTCTTAGTGCCACATTCATACAAGTCAATTTTTGTCCACATTTTGGTTCTAATTAACCATGTAAGTCACTTCTCACCATATTAGAGTCATTTTGCACCCTATATGAGTCACTTTCCACCATATATTTATACAATTAACATGTTAACATCATATACATCCAAATTTACATCCTTTTACCACCTATTAATTCCACTTTCATACAGGTCAATTTTGTTCCACATTTTGGTTCTAATCAACCATGTAAGTCACTTTTCACCATATTAGAGTCACTTTGCACCTTATAAGAGTCACTTTCCACCATATATATAATAATTAACATGTTAACATCATATATATCAAATTTCACTTCCTTTTACCACCTATTAATGCCACTTTCATACAAGTTAATTTTGTACCACATTTTGGCTCTAATGAACATGTAAGTAACTTTTCACCATATTAGCACCCTATAAGAGTCACTTGCCACCACATATTGATACAATTAACTTGTTAATATCATGTACATGAAATTAGACATCCTTTAACCACCTCTTAGTACCCATTTCCTACAAGTCAATTTTGGGCCACATTTTGGTTCTAATCAATCATGTAAGTGACTTCTCACCATATTAGAGTTACTCTGCACCTTATAAGAGTCATTTGCCATCATATATTGGTACAATTAATATGTTAACATCATGTACATGCAATTAGAAATCCTTTTACCACCTCTTAGTGCCACATTCATACAAGTCAATTTTGGTCCACATTTTGGTTCTAATTAGCCATGTAAGTCACTTTTCACAATATTAGAGTAATTTTGCACCCTATATGAGTCACTTTCCACCATATATTTGTACAATTAACATGTTAACATCATATACATCCGATTTGACATCCTTTTACCACCTCTTAATTCCACTTTCATACATGTCAATTTAGTTCCACATTTTGGTTCTAATCAACCATGTAAGTCACTTTTCACCATATTAGAGTCACTTTGCACCTTATAAGAGTCACTTTCCACCATATATATAACAATTAACATGTTAACATCTTATACATCCAATTTCACTTCCTTTTACCACCTATTAATGCCACTTTCATACAAGTTAATTTTGTACCACATTTTGGCTCTAATCAACATGTAAGTAACTTTTCACCATATTAGAGTCACTTTGCACCCTATAAGAGTCACTTGCCACCATATATTGATATAATTAACTTGTTAACATCATTTACATGCAATTAGACATCCTTTAACCACCTCTTGGTACCCATTTCCTACAAGTCAATTTTGGGCCAAATTTTGGCTCTAATCAATCATGTAAGTGACTTCTCACCATATTAGAGTTACTCTGCACCTTATAAGAGTCATTTGTCATCATATATTGGTACAATTAATATGTTAACATCATGTACATGCAATTAGAAATCCTTTTACCACCTCTTAGTGCCACATTCATACAAGTCAATTTTGGTCCATATTTTGGTTCTAATTAGCCTTGTAAGTCACTTTTCACAATATTAGAGTAATTTTGCACCCTATATGAGTCACTTTCCACCATATATTTGTACAATTAACATGTTAACATCATATACATCCTATTTGACATCCTTTTACCACCTCTTATTTCCACTTTCATACAGGTCAATTTAGTTCCATATTTTGGTTCTAATCAACCATGTAAGTCACTTTTCACCATATTAGAGTCACTTTACACCCTATAAGAGTAACGTTTTACCATATATACAACAATTAACATGTTAACATCATATACATCTGTTATGGATTAAAAACTAATATATAATTGCTGTATTTAGTACTAAGGAGCGTGAGCTTCAAGGCTCGATTTGACTGCTCTTGTGTTTCGTGACTCAATCTGCCTTAACAAGATGCCTATGTACCTTGCTGATTGCCAAGGATCAAGTCAAAAAATGTAGTTCTAATTTGTGGGGTGAGGCCCCTTATATAGATGTGGGAGTCCTTGAATTGAACTTGGTATAGGAGACTTGGTGGTCAAGTCTCTGAATTAGGATAGACTTAGGAGTCCTAGGAAGTAGGAAGCTGATTCCTTATCCTATGAGGTCCCTTGGAGGCCAATCTACAAGGATTTACATCCCCACTAGGACTTATCTTAATAGCTGTTTTTCTCCTTTATTAATTAATTACGAATTTAATTAATATTCAGGGTTTTGGGCCCTCTTTGTTCCATCAGGTCTGATCTGGTCCATCAGGCCTGATCAATGTGGTAACCTTTCTGGTCTGAATATCAGACATCTTCTTATTGGTCCTAGTAGCCCACGCCTTGTACAATTAATGCAATATTTAATTATACAATCAGGATTTATTTATCCCTATCATTTGCCCCCCAACTTTTGGGCAACATTGATTAGATTTCGCAGAAGTTGAGTCTATTCATTGCCTTCCAGGGTTTCATTTTTGCGTAAAGTGTGGAACGACCTACACGTTTACAACGATAATTCCTTTTATTCAGGAATTATCTTAATTTCCAGGAATTTTTCCCTTGATTCCGGGATTTTTCCCTAATTTTCTGGATTTTTCCCTTAATTTCTGGGATTTATCCTTATTTTTCTGGATTTTTCCCTTAATTTCTGGGATTTATCCTTATTTTTCTGGATTTTTCCCTTAATTTCTGGGATTTATCCTTATTTTTCTGGATTTTTCCCTTAAATTTTTTTTTCAAATTTCCAGCCCTTTTTCGACCAGGATCCTAGTCGAAATTTCGACCTAGATCCTAGTCGAAATTTGGGCCAGCCTTACAATCCTGGTCGAAGGAGTTCGACTAGGATCCACGACCTGGAATTCGACCACGATCCTAGTCGAACTTTCGACCTGGATCTAGGTCAAAAATTTACCATTGTTTCTATTCCTGGTCTTGAGGTTTTGACTAGGATTCACGACCTGGATTTCGACCAGGATCCTAGTCGAAACCTCGACCTGAATCTAGTTCGAAAATTCTCTGATTTCTCTTGCTTCCTGGTCGATAGATTTCGACTAGGATTCACGACCTGGTTTTCGACCAGGATCCAAGTCGATTCTTCGACCTGGATTTTAGTCTAGGTTTCTAAACCCCATACTTGAAAAATGTTTTGTTTGATTCGACCTCATTGTTGGTCTAAGTTTCGACCTCAATCCCGTTTTGTAATTCCCGTAATTTTCGGGTGTCTGTTCGAAGGATTTCGAACAGAATTTACGACCTGAATTCTGGTCTTTTATACCCGTTATTTTCGAGTGCCTGCTCGAAAGATTTCGAGCAGGATTCACGACCTGGATTTCAACCTGACTCCTGGTCTTTTAGGACTTCCATTTAATCCATTTTTTACTGGGCCTCAGCTTGGGCCTAGCCTTCTTTATTGGGCCTTACATATTTTAGGGCTCATTTAGGGCATTGTATTTTTCCAAATCCTAATTGGATTTGGGCCTTCTTAATTCTTACTGGGCTTTTCCAAAATCATAATTTGATTTTGGGCCTTCTAACTCTTATTGGGCCTCTTATTGATCTGGGCTTAATATACCAAAATACCCTCTTTAGAATTCTCTAGAATTCCTTGGAATATTCTGGAATGTTCCTTTTTCTGGGCTTTTTTCTTTGGGCCTCTATCCTTACGGGGCTTTTGTCCCTTCAACTTCACTTTTCCTCTTATATAGAGGAGTGAGGAGTGTCTACTGCTCCTCACTTTCTCATTTCTAAGTTCTTCTTCTTTCTTCTCCTGCTAAGAATCTTAGAGCAATAACAGCAAGTCAGAGTATCAAAGCCTGTTTTAGGAGCATTTCTTCAGGTAAAATTCCTCCCTTTACTTCTTGTACTTACTTTTACATAGTGTGCGCTTTTAAAATTATCTCTTTATGTGCCTTTTTTCAGATGGCTGATAAGAAAATGACTCGCTTGGCCAAAATGAACGTGGCTAAAAAGTCCAATGAATTCCCTATTCGATCAAGGTACACTTCCTTGATCGACATGATCAACACCCGAGGGGACGAGTACCCTTCTGATGCGCATCTGGACGCGCACGACCATATTAGTTCCTTGCGGGATCCTAAAGAGCTGGAAAAGTTGAGCAGCTGTTGTAATATCCGGGATATATCGTGTAATTATTTTTGATATTATTATGTGTGCCCAGTATCTATTCTGTGAGTTAATTGTTAAGTGTTATCTGTACTTGAATATTCAAAAATAATATTAATTGAGTATTTTAATTTTTATATGTCCAAAATAAAATATAGATAATTGTCATATCTTCCTAATTATTTTTATGTTGGTTTATGGATTTATAAGAATCATATGAAATTTCTAAAATCTTTTTCCGGGTAATTAAAATCTATTTTATAAAAACGGGAACCAACCGACGTCAACCGTTGTTACGTTTTTGGAACCCGAAACTCTTTCGAGAACTCCTTCCTAACTAATTGTAATATTCTGAGCATTTTCCATGTTTCGACTTTCGATCCGGCTTACAGTTTGTCCTGCGCGGGTCCCGGCGCAACATTTTCGATACAATATTCGTTTCGGTAAATCAATAAAACCCGTATTTTCGATAAACGGGAGCTTTTTATTAAACTATCCCAATTATCACTTCGTAATACGTGTAACCAGGCGCTGAGACCAAGACCGCAGTATAAATTGTACTAATTTGGATAATTATCCCGAAAACCGATACCGTTTGGATCAGTTTTTACAAATAAACGTACCGTTTTATATCCGGAATGATCCAACGGGATACAAATTTTCCATAATTATAAATAGCCTTTTCCCGTATTTTATTTCGTATCAAAATCATTTGCAGATAGTTAATTATATAATTTTCAGAGAAAAGCCCTAATTCTTAAAACTGTTCTAAGAATCAAACAGCAAAACGAAGGCGTTACCGATCTCTGTTTTCAAAGCTTGAGTAACCAAAACGAAGGATTTGAAGTGTTCTATTAGATTCTGAGCTTTGTTTCACTGCAGAAATCAAGGTTATTTTTCTAAAAATTTATTTATTTTCGAATTTATTTTATTAAAAATATGAATTTTTGTTCGGATGATTGTTTGTATGATTTGATGATTGCATGTTGTAGAGCTTGTTTTCCTGATGATTTTCATATGTCATACGTCTGATTTGGAGTTCAGTAACATGTTCAAATTTGAGTTTGATTTTCGAATTTCAAAATTAGGGTTTATAACCCGTATGAATGTTCTTAATTGAAATTTGGGGATTTCTTATTCTGTGATAGATTGATGATGTGTTATAGTGGGTTGTGTTCTCTGTGAAATTTGCAATCTAGTCGTATAAGTTTCATGAACCAACGAGGTCTGTAGAGAAGGGAGTTGTGTTTTGAAGTTTTCCGATGTTCGCCGGAAACTGGAAAACTTCACGGCCAAATTCCGGCCAACTCAGGGATTGTTAGGATGAATTGATTGCATGGTTGTGTTCCTGATGTTGTGTAGATGTGATCTGGAGATGTTGGTGGGGTGAGGACAACGGGAACGTGTTCTCCGACGAACCCGACTGTTTTCCGGCGAAGAGCTGGAAAATTACAGTTTGGTACCCCAACTTTTGAAAACGATGCAGTTAGGTCCCTGAGGTTTCCAGACTTTGCAAATTTAGGATTCCTGTTTATAAAATGTTTAAAAATCATATTTCTTATTTATTTTTATTATAAAAATTCATTTTTAATTTCTGAAAATTCTAAAAATTATTATTTTAATTCCGAAAATTATTTTTTATTCACAAATAAATCTGAATTAATTAGTTAATTAATTTCAGTTAATTTTTAATTGATTAATTAGTCAATTAATTCGAAAATTAATTGATTAATTGATTTAATTAATTATTAATTGATTTTTAATTAATTATTTAATTAGATTTAATTATTTAAAAATGATTTAAAAATTCCGAAAAATAGTTTCGAGCTTTAAAATATTATTCTAAATTATTTCCAAGGCTCGATAATTATTCTAAAATTGTTTCGGAGCCAGAATTGGCCAACCGAACCCTGTTTATTATTCCGAAATTGATCTAACGACCCATTTTAATTCCGAAAAATATTTTAAAAATCATTTTAAATACCTGAAAGCATATTTATGACCCGAGACTTCTTTATAGATGATATGTCATTGATTACGTGATGTATTATGTGTTATACGTGACCTGTTGTTTGACTATCGGTCTATATATTCGGTGTTTACTTGGTTATTGCATAGATTTCAATCCGTTAATCGGATTTGGGTAAAACGAAGGGTAGATAAGTGTATGTGTTGAATAGAATCCTGTGAGTTGATGATTGATAGATGCTTATGATATGTGAGCAGAAGAGGCGTAGGAAAGGAAAACAGGTTGTTGAGGAGTAAGACGATTGTGATTGAAAGCAAGTGCAGGATAATAAGCTAATATCAGGCAAGTGTTCTGAACTTTCTCGAGATATTGTAATTCTTGATTGTCTTGTTGACATTGCAAGTGCTTTGAAGCACGGAAACCTAAATCCTGATTTCAGTTATTGTTCTTGAGCTATGAACCATATTCTTTCTAATCCATTGATTATTGTATACCCAAACAAGAACCATAAATCTACGATACTACTCCACAAATACATACAAACTAAATACCAGACACTGAACTGAATTATTATATACTCAATCCATGATATCTTATGCTTTGAAAGACCAAATCCTTGAAACCCTGAAACATTGTTTCCTTTGTTATCCAATTCTTTCATTACCCAGCATTCAAGCTTTGAAAGTACCTTGTTGATCCTTACAAGGATTGAAACCCTTTCATTGTTAAACATTTATTGTTGTTAATGATTTCGGTTATTGTTTATTATTGCATATTCTGTTATTATGTTAGAATTGGATTGTTTTTATAAAATTGTGGACCAGATTCGTGGTCAGACCATATAATGGTCAAGTTAGGCCAATGTGTTCCTTGGATCCAGTAGTTAGAGCAATGCTGTGTGCCTTGCTCGAGGTTAGTGCGTGACTGATCAGCGGCCTAACCTTGGTTTTTAAATTAAAAGTATAATATCCAATTCTAAATCATAATCCATTATTCACTTGATATCATAAACATATTCATCTGATGATCATTATTCTCAGTTTTGTCAATGTGACTTGCTGAGCTAGTTAGCTCATTTGTGCGATGTTGTTTATATTCTTTCCAGTTAAAAAGGAACCAGGTGGTAAAGAGGATCCCCAGTCCAGTGCGAGAGCTAGGGGTTCAGGTTGAGAAAGCTGAGCTAGTAGGCTTCTTTTGGAATAATTTAAGTTTGTAAAAGTTTGTAATAATGTTTAATACTCAGTTTGAATTTGAAATAGTTGGGATTTGAACGGTTTGTAATATATAGTGTGTTTGGCTTGTGTGCATACTTTAACCTATTGCGGTCCGTGGTGATTGGTAAGTAGGGTCATTGCATATATTATTATTATCTTTATTATTGTTATAAGTAGGTTATAAATAAGGTGTTTGTGTGGACCCCAAACTTCTGACCCGGGTTTGGAGGGCGCCACAGCTGTTTCAAAATCAAGGAACCTTTCAAACTGGTTCTTGCAGGTCCGGCCGATAGGGCCTGCCAGTGGAAGAAGGACGCATTATGCATCTATAGGGATACTCTAAGGGCAGGTATCAGACTCCCCTTTCACCCGTTCATTCCTCTTTTTCTAGCCGATGTGGGCATCATCCCTTGCCAACTCCCCCATAATTCTTGGAGGCTCATTCTGTGCTATCTGTCACAATGTGCCAAACATAATGTCCCCACTTCTGTTGCTGTTTTCAGAAAGATTTTTCAGTTCAAGAAGAGCCCTGATAAGAATCCGGGTTGGGTTTCTATAAACCAGCGCCCTACTATTCCTCATATTGTGAACGGGAAGTCCATCCCTGACAACAACTTGGGGTGGAAGAAAGATTTTTTTTTCGTCGTTTGGGAGGGTGGCGATTGGGGCACCCTATTTCGATCATCTTTTGGGCTCGCTGTTGATGGGAGCCCAAACGATATAACTTTGTCTGAGGAGGAGGCCAGAGCTTTCAACCTCCTGACGCAAGATAATGGGACTTCCCATTCTTGGGATCTTATCAGGGAGACCGTTCTTGTAGAACGCGGCCTTTCTCCCGTCCCTAAGAAAAGTAAGTTTCCTTCCTTATACATCTCTTTTTATTTCCTTCATTTTCTATTTTGCTGATTCCTCAACTTACCTATCTCATTTGTTGCAGTGGCTGAGAAAATTGAGGAGGCTACAAAGCCTAAAGACCTAGAGACAACCAGGATGAAGCGTGCTCGAAAGGTCTTTAAGGACCCGCGCCTTGGGGATCGCTTCCCCGAGTTCCTACTCCAAGCAGTAGAACCAGGCGAAGAAGGCCCCAACCAAGTTTTGCGCACCAAGCAGAGGCTAGGGGCTTATTTTCAACCTGCTTGGGGAATCCGGGGCAAGGATTCAATCCTTGGCAGCACGGCGCTTGCCAAGGAATGGTCTAAGCATTCCATCTCCCCGGTGGACTATCAAGACTTTGTCCTTCAACAGGACTTAGAGGGGAACGAGCTTTTCGGAGCCCAGGCTTTGGCGACGGTACGCCTTTTTCCTTTGCCCTTCATAGTTGCCCTTTTTGATTTTCTCGTCTCATACTTTTGTTGTGTCTCTTGTAGGCGAACGCCCATTTTCAAGGGGCGATTCACCAAGCCAAGGCTTGGAAGGTTGGCCTGGAGGATGCTAAGGAGGCCAACCAAAGAATAGAGGCCCTTGAAGCCCAACTTGCCTCTTCCACTTCTGACCTGAAAACGGCCCGGGCCGAAAATGTTATCTTGAAGGCTCAGAAGGATAAAGCCTTTGACGGCTGGATGGATACTCAGGAGTTCAAGGACTTAATGGTGGAGTACGATGCCCTCCTACACCCAGTTAGCTATAAAGAAGGCTGGGATGCTGCTGTGGAGGCCATTCAGGATGAATTTCCAGAAGTCCTCGAGCAGTCCTCCTTTCCTTGCCCTGTGCGAGTTTCAGAACTTGGGGGTGTTACCGACAAGTTTGTTGGCCTGATCAAGGACGGCCCGTCAGGGAGCCAAGGCCAAAAGAGGAAGGAGCTTGAGTCCAGCTCCGAAGAGGAGGAAGCTTCTTCTGAAGAGGAGTCTGAGCCTGTTTCAAAGAAGGTCAGGGTGGAAGAGCCTCCAAGGGCAGCGCCTCAGCAACCAGCATCTCCCGCAACATCCAAAGCGCCCGAAGACAGTTCTGATGGAACCTCTACGGGGACTTCCGAGGGGATGACTGAGACGTCTGAGGGGACGATTGAGACATCCGAGGAGACTTCGGATAGTGGTTCCGAGGAATCCCAGCCTTCCAAGGCCTAAGTTTTTTTATATATTTCTTCTTTTAAGACAATATGTGAACTTCGTTTATATCAGAACTTGTTACCCTTCGGGGTTATTTCATATGCTGCTTTTCTTACTCGCCTCTTTCTCCTTTATCTTTCTAATACTTAATATGCATTTAAACTTGAACTAATTGGCCCTTTGAATTGTGCAACGTGCACTCTTATAAAAGAATCCTTGAAGTCTTCCTTTTTTAAATGATCAAAGCATGATTTTTTGTTAAAACCACACAAGGTATTATCACAACTTAAACATCCATAGGTTGAAATAATTTCAAACTCTTTAATATGAAGTGTAGTTTTCCAAAACCTTATATAGTATGGGTCCCACCCTTAACAATAATAACCTGACAATGTAAATTCTACTGGAATATAAAATCCTACGCAAGCAAAGCTTCAAGGTGCTTTTCAACCTACTTGTCATCCTGAAAAATGAGAATCGTATTCAGTTGCCCTACACATAGTAAACCTTCATGTTTTGTGCATGCCAAGTTCTTGGGACTTCAAAACCATCCATTGTCTCCAGCTTGTAGGTTCCTCTACCTTGAACGCTCTTGACTTTATACGGCCCTTCCCAATTTGGGGCAAGCTTCCCTTTCTGTCCTACACCAGAAGCTTTTATCTCCTCAAGACTAGGTCACCTTGTTTGAAAAACCTTTCTTTAACCCTTAGGTTGTAGTAGAATGAAGCCTTTTTCTGATATTCTACTATCTTTGCATATGCCTCATCTCGCACTTCATCGATTAAGTCCAGAGCAACCCTTTGTCCTTCCTCATTTTCCTCAGCATTGAAAGCCTGAATCCTTGGAGAGGAATGTGATATCTCTACGGGAACTACTGCTTCTGCCCCATATTCCAACTTGAAGGGAGTTGCTCCAGTCGTGACTCTACAGGTAGTCCTGTAGGCCCATAATATTGGAAGTATTTCATTCATCCAGTTATTCCTCGACTTCTCGATTCTCTTCTTTAGTCCATCCAGGATTATTCGATTCGCCACTTCCGCTTGCCCATTGGCTTGCGGAGGAGCCACAGAGGTGAACCGTAACTCAATCTCATTTTCTTCACAGTACTTCTTGAATTCCTCGTTGTTGAATTGTGTTCCATTGTCGGTGACTAGGATATGGGGAATTCCATACCGGCACATAATATTTTCTCACAGGAATTGTGCAACCTGCTTAGTTGTGATCTTGGCCAAGGGTTTGGCTTCAATCCACTTGGTGAAATAATCAATGGCTACAATCAAAAACTTCCTTTGTGCCGTGGCCATGGGGAAAGGCCCCAAAATATCCATTCCCCACATAGCAAAAGGAATGGGCGAGTTGATAGAGGTCAGCATCTCGGGGGGTTGTCTAACAACAGGTGCATGATTCTGACAGCGATCACACTTCTTCACATATTCTTTGGCATCAGCCATCATTTCTGGCCAATAGAAGCCTAAACGGGTTATCTTATAAGCCAATGCCCTGCCCCCCAAATGTTGCCCACAAATACCTTCATGCACTTCTTCAGGAGCCAAGCGTGCCTCATCAGGCCTAAGACACCTTAAGTAAGGAACCACAAAAGATCTTTTGTACAGAATCCCATCTATCAAAGAGTACCTTAGTGCCCAAACACTTAACTTCCGTGCTTCAGTTGCATCGCTTGGCAACCAACCGGTTTGAATATGAGCCTTAATGGGATCAATCCATGACGTCCCCAGGCCTATAGGAGCCACAAGCTTAACATCTATGCTTCGTGTCTTCAAAACACGAAAGTACACACTTCCTGAACTTTCTTCTATCTCGGATGAAGCAAACTTTGATAATGCATCTGCCTTAGCATTTTCCTCCCTTGGAATGTGCTCAACATGGCATTCATTAAATTGGGTCATCACAGCCCTTACTAGGCGGACATACTTAGCCATCGTATCATCCCTCGCCTCAAATTCTCCCTTTACCTGGGATATGATCAGCTTCGAGTCTCCACGGACCTTTAAGTTTTTGACTCTAAGTGTTCCATCTAGGCCAAGGCCAGCTATCAGGGCTTCATATTCTGCCTCATTATTTGTGGTTGGGAAGTCTAGCTTCATAGCATACTCAATTAAGAACCCATCAGGGCTTTGTAAAACCAATCCTGCTCCACTGGAGTTTGTTTTTGATGCTCCATCTAGAGAACCCAATATTCTTTCTCCTTATCATCCTTCTCTTTGTCCCCATTATCGACTACCTTATCTTGAGATATGGTATCTTCCTGCCCCCCGACTTCTTGGTTGGGTATAGTACACTCCACCATGAAGTCAGCTAGCGCCTGAGCTTTTATTGCCGTTCATGGCTTATACTTGAGATCGAACTCTCCCAGCTTTATTACCCACTTAATCAATCTCCCACTTGCCTTGGGACTGTGAATGATATTTCTTAGTGGCTGATTTGTTAGCACCTCAATTTGATGAGCCTGAAAGTAGGGACGCAGCTTTCTTAAAGCCATTACCAAGGCTAGAGCAAATTTCTCAATAGTTGAATAATTCAACTCAGCGCCATGTAGAATTTTGCTTACATAGTATACGGGTTTCTGGATTTTCAATTCCTCCTTAACCAACACAGCGCTCAAAGCACTTTCTGAAACGGCTAAGTACAAGAATAAAACTTCATTCAAAGCTGGCTTGGCCAATAACGGGGCCTGGGCCATATACTTCTTTAACTCTTCGAATGCCTTCTGGTTTTCCTCATTCCATACAAAGTCCTTGATATTCTTTAGTGACTTGAAGAATGACAAGCACTTGTCTCCTGACTTGGAGATGAATCGTCCTAGCGCAACAACTCTTCCTGTGAGCTTCTGAACATCCTTGACGGTTTTTAGTGGTTCCATGTCCAGAATTGCCTTTATTTTGTCGGGGTTAGCCTCTATCCCTCTCTTGGAGACCATCAATCCCAAAAATTTTCCAGATCCTACTCCGAAAGCACATTTTGTAGGATTTAACATCATCTTGTGGTACCTCAGGACCTCAAAAGCTTCCCTCAAATGGGTTATATGATCAGTCTTTACTAGACTCTTGACTAACATGTCATCAACATAGAATTCCATAGTCTTACCAATAAGATCCTTAAAAATTTTATTTACCAACCTTTGATAGGTGGCTCCTGCATTCTTAAGACCAAATGCCATAACAAGATAACAATAAACAGCAAAATTAGTGATGAATGATACCTTTGGAATGTCATCCTTGTGCATCTTAATCTGATTGTATCCGCTAAATCCATCCATGAAACTCAGCATCTCATGGACAGCAGTGGCATCAATCAAAGTATCAATCCTTGGCAACGGAAAACAGTCGTTAGGGCATGCATCATTCAGATCAGTAAAGTCTATAAACATCCTCCACTTTTCATTAGCCTTCTTCACCATTACAGGGTTTGCTAACCACTCCGGAAATTGAATCTCCTCAATGAAACCAGCCTCTAAGAGCTTTTCTACTTCCTGTTTTATAGCCTCTTGTCTTTCCGGGGCAAAGTTTATTTTCTTTTGTTTCACTGTCTCCTGGCTCGGATCCACGTTTAACTTGTGAGTAATCAGCTCCGGGTCTATGCCTGACATATCAGCTACTGACCATGCAAACACATCACTATTTTCTTGCAAAAATTTCACCAACTTCTCTCTAAGGGGCTCCTCTAATGTGGCTCCAATGCTCTTTCTTTTGCAATACTTAAAAAAGTCTTCATCCTCTCAGGATTCTTGGGGTCTAAAGGAATCGAAACCAAGTCTTCTGCTGGCTTTCCTCTCTTCTCATCATTTTCTCGGACATCCATATCTTCAATAGGAAGAACCTGCCCCCCGACTCCATCTGCCCTCAAAGAGGCCACATAACAGCTTATAGCCATTTTTTGATCTCCTCTCTCTTCTCCAATCCCGTTCCGGGTGGGAAACTTCGTGACTGAATGGTAGGAAGAAGGGACTGCTTTGAAGGCATGTATCCCTGTTCTCCCCAAGATAGCATTATAAGTTGAACTAGCCTTTACCACCACAAAGTCCAACATCTGCGTTGCTTTCCTTGGTTCCTGACCTATGGTGGTTGGCAACTTGATTATCCCTTCCACAGGACATTCCACTGGGAGTCGTTATACCCCATCCTTAGAAAGGCGTCATGGAGCAAGATATCCACTGAAGCACCGTTATCCACAAGGACCCTCTTGACCGGGCTATTTCCTATTACCGGTGTTATGACCAGCGGGTCGTCATGAGGAAACTTCACACCCTCTAGGTCAGAATCATCAAAAGCCAATGTTACTTCTGTCCTGGCCCTCTTCGGGGCTTCTCCAACAATATGCATAACCTCTCTAGTATATGCCTTTCTGGAATTTTTGGACAATCCAGTAGCAGTTGGACCTCCAAAGATCGTGTTTATCACAGGCCGTCGAGGTCGCGGTCCTCCATAAATTGTGTTTATAACTGGTCCTCTAGGTTGGGGGTTTCGCCCCTAATCGTCTTGGTCCCTCCTACGATCTTCAAAGTTCTTCCTTCCATTATTATTCCTGTCCCCTCCTTCTCCAGTGTATTTGTTCAATCTTCCTTTTTGAATGAGGAACTCAATTTCATCTTTCAGCTGCCTACACTCATCGGTGTCGTGACCAACATCTTTATGAAATCTGCAATACTTGCTTTTGTCTAGCTTAGCAGGATCAGCCTTCAGGGGCTTAGGCCAACGAATATCTCGATCTTTCTCGATTTCCATCAAGATCTGGCTTCAAGGAGCATTCAGCTTAGCGTATTCGGTGAACTTTTGCCCAGGTCCTCCCTTCTTGGGGGTTGAATCAGGGTTTTGCTCGGTTCAAGGATACTTGTCCTTAGCGATATACTCCAGATCAGTTTTTCGCTTCTTGCCTCCGGTGGGCTCATTACTTACTACGGTCTTCCTCATGCTTTCTTCAACTTTGATATACTTCCCTGCCCTCTCCTGGAGCTGCAACATGCTTTCAGGGGACGTTTGGCCAAGGACATCTTAAAAAACTCATCCCTAGTTCCTTGTTGCAGTGCTATCATGGCTACCTTATCATCAAGGTCTGGGATTTTTAACGCCTCCTTTGTGAAACGATTCAGATAATCTCTCAAGGATTCCTTTGTTCCCTGCACAATGCTCATAAGAGATGCTGAACTTTTCTCATGAACTCTCCCACTGATGAATTGCTTAATAAAAGCCTGACTTAACTCTCTGAACGACCCAATAGAGTTTGAGGGCAAGCGACTATACCACCTTTGAGCCATGCCCGACAGAGTTTGAGGGAAGGCCCGACACTTAATAGCGTCATTCACGGGTTGTAGCAGCAGTGCATTAGAGAATGTCCTAACATGATTAGTGGGATCTCCCGTGCCATCATAGGCTTTGATAGTTGGCATCTTGAACTTCCTTGAGATATGGGCATTCATTATCTCTTCAGTGAAGGGCGGACTAGGATCATCAGGATCTCCAAGGGGAAGAAGATTGCTTGGATCAGTTCTTGGGACAATAGCCCTTCTCCGTACCAGACCATCCAGGTCTATGACAGGAGGAGTATTTCTCCCCCTAGGAGGTATCTGGGGTCTGGTGGTCTGGTGCGCCTCCAAGTCGCGCCTCAGCCTTTGAATCTCAGCCTCATGAACCCTGATTCTTTCCTGCACTTCTTGGGGATTTGCCCCTTGGGTGCTTTGAGAACGTTGGCCTCCATCAGCCATCGGCTCTTTGCCAGCACGCCTCCTTCTTTGGGCTACTTCATCATCCAAAGATTCGGAGTCTCTCTCAGTGTATGGACCAGAAAATTCCCGATCCTCGGGGATAGGAGCCAAACCTCGTATGTAGGGGGCGATTGCCCTCGTGCTTCACTTCGCCCAACATGTCCGCTTCCTCCAACCTCGGGGTAAAGGGGCATCCCATAAGGGGGTTAGTAGTAACAACGGTTGAATATTCATACCCGACGGGTCGAGAATTCACAGGTACATGTACTTGTTGAACTTGAGGATTCGTACCTTGAATAGTCGGGGGAGTCGTCCCTTGTGGCTGAGGTTGAGTTGCCCCTATCTGGGCTTCCCCTTGAGTAGATGCATAAGTTGAGTGGGGAGAAATCTCCACGGTTGACGAAATCACCTTGGTTGTCCCCGATGGTGTTCCTTCCTCCAGAGCTCTAATTGTTCTCCGTGTTCTCGCCATGGTTGTTGTTGTACGTTCTCACAGACGGCGCCAAATGTTATGGATTAAAAACTAATATATATATATAATTGTTGTATTTAGTACTAAGGAGCGTGAGCTTCAAGGCTCGATTTGACTGCTCTTGTATTTCGTGACTCAATCTGCCTTAACAAAATGCCTACGTACCTTGCTGATTGCTAAGGATCAAGTCAAAAAACGTAGTTCTGATTTGTGGGGTGAGGCCCCATATATAGATGTGGGAGTCCTTGAATTGAACTTGGTATAGGAGACTTGGTGGTCAAGTCTCTGAATTAGGATAGACTTAGGAGTCCTAGGAAGTAGGAAGCTGATTCCTTATCCTATGAGGTCCCTTGAAAGCCAATCTATAAGGATTTACATCCCCACTAGGACTTATCTTAATAGCTATTTTTCTCCCTTATTAATTAATTATGAATTTAATTAATATTCAGGGTTTTGGGCCCTCTTTGTTCCATCAGGCCTGATCTGGTCCATCAGGCATGATCAATGTGGTAACCTTTCTGGTCTGAATATCATACATCTTCTTATTGGGCCTAGCAGCCCACACCTTGTGCAATTAATACAATATTTAATTATACAATCAGGATTTATTTATCCCTATCATTTGCCCCCCAACTTTTGGGAAACATTGATTAGGTTTCGCAGAAGTTAAGTCTATTCATTCCCTTACAGGGTTTCGTTTTTGCGTAAAGTGTGGAGCGACCTACACGTTTATAAAGATTTTTCCTTTTATTCAGGAATTATCTTAATTTCCATGATTTTTTCCCTCGATTCCGGGATTTTTCCCTAATTTTCTGGATTTTTCCCTTAATTTCTGGGATTTATCCTTATTTTTCTGGATTTTTCCCTTAATTTCTGGGATTTATCCTTATTTTTCTCGATTTTCCCCTTAATTTCTGGGATTTATCCTTATTTTTCTCGATTTTTCCCTTAATTTCTGGGATTTATCCTTATTTTTCTGGATTTTTCCCTTAAAATCCATGTAAGTCACTTTTCACCATATTAGAGTCATTTTGCACTCTATAAGAGTCACTTTCCACCATATATACAACAATTAACATGTTAACATCATATACATCCAATTTGACATCCTTTTACCACCTATTAATACCACTTTCATACAAGTTAATTTTATTCCACATTTTGGCCCTAATCACTCATGTAAGTCACTTTTCACCATATTAGAGTCACTTTGCACCCTATAAGAGTCCTTTTCCCCATATATTGATACAATTAACATGTTAACATCATGTACATGTAATTAAACATCCTTTAACCACCTTTTGGTACCCCTTTCCTACAAGTCAATTTTGGGCCACATTTTGGCTCTAATCAATCATGTAAGTGACTTATCACCATATTAGAGTAACTTTGCACCTAATAAGAGTCACTTGCCATCATATACTGGTACAATTAATATGTTAACATCATATACATCCAATTAGAAATCCTTTTACGACCTCTTAGTGCCACATTCATTCAAGTCAATTTTGGTCCACATTTTGGTTCAAATTAACCATGTAAGTTACTTTTCACCATATTAAAGTCATTTTGCACCCTATATGAGTCATTTTCCACCATATATTTATACAATTAACATGTTAACATCATATACATCCGAATTGATATCCGTTTACCACCTCGTAATTCCACTTTCATACAGGTCAATTTTGTTCCACATTTTTGTTCTAATCAACCATGTAAGTCACTTTTCACCATATTAGAGTCACTTTGCACCTTATAAGACTCACTTGTATAACAATTAACATGGTAACATCATATACATCCAATTTAACATCCTTTTACCGCCTACTAATGCCACTTTGATACAAGTTAATTTTTTTAACACATTTTGGCTCTAATAAACCATGTAAGTCACTTTTCACCATAATAGAGTCACTTTGCACCCTATAAGAGTCACTTTCCCCATATATTGATACAATTAACATGGTAACATCATGTACATGCAATTAGACATCCTTTAACCACCTCCTGGTACCCCCTTTCTACAAGTCAATTTTGGGCCACATTTTGGTACTAATCAATCATGTAAGTGACTTCTCACCATATTATAGTCAATTTGCACCTTATAAGAGTCACTTGCCATCATATATTGGTACAAATAACATGTTAACATCATGTACATGCAATTAGAAATCCTTTTACAACCTCTTAGTGCCACATTCATACAAGTCAATTTTGGTTCACATTTTGGTTCTAATTAACCATGTAAGCCACTTTTTACCATGGTACAGTCATTTTGCACCCTATATGAGTCACTTTCCACAATCTATATGTATAATTAACATGTTAACATCATATACATCCAATTTGACATCCTTTTACCACCTATTAGTTCCACTTTCATACAGGTCAATTTTGTTCCACATTTTGGTTCTAATCAACCATGTAAGTCACTTTTCACCATAATAGATAACTTTGCACCCTATAAGAGTCACTTTCCACCATATATACAACAATTAGCATGTTAACATCATATACATCCAATTTGAATTCCTTTTACCACCTATTAATGCCACTTTCATACAAGTTAATTTTATTCCACATTTTGGCTCTAATCAACCATGTAAGTCACTTTTCACCATATTAGACTCACTTTGCACCCTATAAGAGTCACTTTCCCCATATATTGATACAATTAACATGTTAACATCATGTACATGCAATTAAACATCCTTTAACCAACTTTTGGTACCGCTTTTCTAAAAGTCAATTTTGGGCCACATTTTGACTCTAATCAATCATGTAACTGACTTATCACCATATTAGAGTCACTTTGCACCTTATAAGAGTCACTTGCATCATATATTGGTACAATTAACATGTTAGAATCATATACATCCAATTAGAAATCCTTTTACCACCTCTTAGTGCCACATTCATACAAGTCAATTTTGGTCCACATTTTGGTTCTAATTAACCATGTAAGTCACTTTTTCACAATATTAGAGTCATTTTGCACCCTATATGAGTCACTTTCCACCATATATTTATACAATTAACATGTTAACATCATATACAACCGAATTGACATCCTTTTACCACCTTTTAATTTCACTTTCGTACAGGTGAATTTTGTTCCACATTTTGGTTTTAATCAACCATATAAGTCACTTTTCACCATATTAGAGTCACTTTGCACCTTATAAGAGTCACTTTCCACCATATATATAACAATTAATATGTTAACATCATATACATCCAATTTCACATCCTTTTACCGCATATTAATGCCACTTTCATACAAGTTAATTTTTTTACCACATTTTGGATCTAATCAACCATGTATGTCACTTTTCACCATATTAGAGTCACTTTGCACCCTATAAGAGTCACTTGCCACCATATATTGATACAATTAACATGTTAACATCATGTACATGCAATTAGACATCCTTTAACCACCTCCTGGTACCCCCTTTCCTACAAGTCAATTTTGGGCCATATTTTGGCACTAATCAATCATGTAAGTTAATTCTCACCATATTATAGTCAATTTGCACCTTATAAGAGTCACTTGCCATCATATATTGGTACAATTAACATGTTAACATCATGTACATGCAATTAGAAATCCTTTTACAACCTCTTAGTGCCACATTCATACAAGTCACTTTTCACCATGTTAGAGTCATTTTGCACCCTATATGAGTCACTTTCCACAATATATATGTATAATTAACATGTTAACATCATATACATCCAATTTGACATCCTTTTAGCACCTATTAGTTCCACTTTCATACAGGTCAATTTTGTTCCACATTTTGGTTCTAATCAACCATGTAAGTCACTTTTCACCATATTAGAGTCACTTTGCACCCTATAAGAGTCAGTTTTCCACCATATATACAACAATTAACATGTTAACATCATATACATCCAATTTGACATCCTCTTACCACCTATAAATGACACTTCCATACAAGTTAATTTTATTCCACATTTTGGCTCTAATCAACCATGTAAGTCACTTTACACCATATTAGAGTCACTTTGCACACTATAATAGTCAATTTCCCCATATATTGATACAATTAACATGTTAACATCATGTACATGCAATTAAACATCCTTTAACCACCTTTTGGTATCCCTTTCCTACAAGTCAAGTTTGGGCCACATTTTGGCACTAATCAATCATGTAAGTGACTTCTCACCATATTAGAGTCACTTTGCACCTTATAAGAGTCACTTGCCATCATATATTGGTACAATTAACATGTTAACATCATGTACATGCAATTGGAAATCGTTTTACAACCTCTTAGTGCCACATTCATACAAGTCAATTTTGGTCCACATTTTGGTTCTAATTAACCATATATGTCACTTTTCACCATTTTAGAGTCATTTTGCACCCTATATGAGTCACTTTCCACAATATATATGTATTATTAACATGTTAACATCATATACATCCAATTTGACATCCTTTTACCACCTATTAATTCAACTTTCATGCAGGTCAATTTTGTTCCACATTTTGGTTCTAATCAACCATATAAGTCACTTTTCACCATAATAGATAACTTTGCACCCTATAAGAGTCACTTTCCACCATTTATTTGCACCTTATAAGAGTCACTTTCCACCATATATACAACAATTAACATGTTAACATCATATACATCCAATTTGACATCCTTTTACCACCTATTAATGACACTTTCATATAAGTTAATTTTATTCCACATTTTGGCTCTAATCTACCATGTTAGTCACTTTTCACCATATTAGAGTTACTTTGCACCCTATAAGAGTCACTTTCCCCATATATTGATACAATTAACATGTCAAAATCATGTACATGCAATTAAACATCCTTTAACCACCTTTTGGTACCCCTTTTCTACAAGTCAATTTTGGGCCACATTTTGGCTCTAATCAATCATGTAAGTGATTTATCACCATATTAGAGTTACTTTGCACCTTATAAGAGTCACCTGCATCATATATTGGTACAATTAACATGTTAGAATCATATACACACAATTAGAAATCCTTCTACCACCTCTTAGTGCCACATTCATACAAGTCAATTTTGGTCCACATTTTGGTTCTAATTAAAAATGTAAGTCAATTTTTCACCATATTAGAGTCATTTTGCACCCTATTTGAGTCACTTTCCACATATATTTATACAATTAACATGTTAACATCATATACATCCGAATTGACATCCTTTTACCACCTCTTAATTTCACTTTCATACAGGTCAATTTTGTTCCACATTTTGGTTCTAATCAACCATGTAAGTCACTTTTCACCATATTAGAGTTACTTTGCACCATATAAGAATCACTTTCCACCATATATATAACAATTAATATGTTAACATCATATACATCCAATTTCACATCCCTTTACCGCCTATTAATGCCACTTTCATACAAGTTAATTTTTTACCACATTTTGGCTCTAATCAACCATGTATGTCACTTTTCACCATATTAGAGTCACTTTGCACCCTATAATAGTCAGTTTCCCCATATATTGATACAATTAACATGTTAACATCACGTACATGCAATTAAACATCCTTTAACCACCTTTTGGTACCGCTTTCCAACAAGTCAATTTTGATCCACATTTTGGCTCTAATCAATCATGTAAGTGACTTCTCACCATATTAGAGTTACTCTGCACCTTATAAGAGTTACTTGCCATCATATATTGGTACAATTAATATGTTAACATCATGTACATGCAATTAGAAATCCTTTTACCACCTCTTAGTGCCACATTCATACAAGTCAATTTTGGTCCATATTTTGGTTCTAATTAACAATGTAAGTCACTTTTCACCATGTTAGAGTCATTTTGCACCCTATATGAGTCACTTTACACAATCTATATGTATAATTAACATGTTAACATCATATACATCCGATTTGACATCCTTTTACCACCTCTTAATTCCACTTTCATACAGGTCAATTTAGTTCCACATTTTGGTTCTAATCAACCATGTAAGTCACTTTTCACTATATTAGAGTCACTTTGCACCCCTATAAGAGTCACTTTCCACCATATATACAATAATTAACATGTTAACATCATATACATCCAATTTGACATCCTTTACCACCTATAATTCCCACTTTCATATAAGTTAATTTTATTCCACATTTTGGCTCTAATCAACCATGTAAGTCACTTTTCACTATATTAGAGTCACTTTGCACCCTATAAGAGTCACTTTACCCATATATTGATATAATTAACATGTTAACATCATGTAAATGCAATTAAACATCCTTTAACCACTTTTTCGTACCCCTTTCCTACAAGTCAAATTTGGGCCACATTTTGGCTCTAATCAATCATGTAAGTGACTTATCACCATATTAGATTCACTTTGCACTTATAAGAGTCACTTGCCATCATATATTGGTACAATTAACATGTTAACATCATATACATCCAATTAGAAATCCTTTTACCACCTCTTAGTGCCACATTTATACGAGTCAATTTTGGTCCACTTTTCGGTTCTAATTAACCATGTAAGTCACTTTTCACCATATTAGAGTCATTTTACACCCTATATGAGTCACTTTCCACCATATATTTATACAATTAACTTGTTAACATCATATACATCCGAATTGACATCCTTTTACCACCTCTTAATTCCACTTTCATACAGGTCAATTTTGTTCCACATTTTGGTTCTAATCAACCATGTAAGTCACTTTTCACCATATTAGAGTCACTTTGCTGCTTATAAGACTCACTTTCCACCATATATACAACAATTAAAATGTTAACATCATATACATCCAATTTCACATCCTTTTACCGCCTATTAATGCCACTTTCATACAAGTTAATTTTTACAATATTTTGGCTATAATCAACCATGTATGTCACTTTTCACCATATTAGAGTCACTTTGCACCCTATAGAGTCACTTGCCACCATATATTGATACAATTAACATGTTAACATCAAGTACATGCAATTAGACATCCTTTAACCACCTCCTGCTACCCCTACCCTTTCCTACAAGTCAATTTTGGGCCACATTTTGGCACTAATCAATCATGTAAGTGACTTCTCACCATATTATAGTCAATTTGCACCTTATAAGAGTCACTTGCCATCATATATTGGTACAATTAACATGTTAACATCATGTACATGCAATTAGAAATCCTTTTACAACCTCTTAGTGCAACATTCATACAAGTCAATTTGGTCCACATTTTGGTTCTAATTAACAATGTAAGTCACTTTTCACCATGTTAGAGTCATTTTGCAACCTATATGAGTCACTTTACACAATCTATATGTATAATTAACATGTTAACATCATATACATCCAATTTGACATCCTTTTACCACCTATTAGTTCCACTTTCATACAGGTCAATTTTGTTCCACATTTTGGTTCTAATCAACCATATAAGTCACTTTTCACCATATTAGAGTCACTTTGC